>NW_028277551.1:300000-463956 GCF_059751315.1 Micrasema longulum
GTCTGTGTATTTCAATTGCCTCTTTTATTATTCGTGCACTATAATTACTAGGTTTATGTAGAATTTTTGGTTCAAAGGCGAAAAAATGTCCTGTGTCTATAAAGTGTTAAATTAAATTCAACATGGTTCCCAGCACTACATATGACAAAAACGAATAGAAATGTGCCTACTGCCGGCTGCGACACGGTACAAATTACTAGTACATAAACATAATTATTCTTTCCTACAAAACTAGAAATGTGCCTACTGCTGACTGTGACACGGTACAAATTACTAGTACATAAACACATACATTTCTCTATAAAACACACAGTTTTCCCTGAAGATGGCTCCTGCAATGGTAGCCGAAACGTCGGATCAAATCCAACATACACGGTATCACCCAAAAAAGATACATAATATTGATAACAGTGACCGTGAAAACCTTCGCACCTATTTATACACAATTATTTGAAGATTTATTTGGAGGAGAGTAAAATGCTTAAAAATTAGGCCACAGATTGTGCATTTCAAAGTTTAGTGAAAAATTCAAAATTTTTCTTTCAAAATCAATTAAAAAAATGTACGTTTTCACTCCCATCTTCAGAGACAATAATGTTCACCGCTACATGAGAAAAGATGTTCCGAAATTTCCTGAAAACGACAGCACCCAATCGACGATCAGCACTCTCTTGGAAACCTGCGCCATCTGGTTTGTACGGACGTTTCGATGACGCCATCCACAGCAACATGACGGCCGCATGGTGACGGCAACACTCTCTTAAAACAATACCCGTTCTGAAAAGGGACGGGAACATGCACCTTTGTAAATGAATACAAGCGTATTATTGCCCGCTCCCTTGTAAGCGAGTGTCTGGTTTCTTGTGCCAACTTTACCTACCTATGGTACACCCGAATCTGATTTTTCACTTCTTTTAGAAATATAGAAAGCATAATTAATTAGCGTACAAAAAATCAATAACAATTTGTTCACATATTAAAATTAATAATATTTGCTTTTGTCTAATATATGACTCGAGGCATCTTTTATGATGGGGTATTTTTAACAATTAGTAAGTATTGAAATTAAAGCAGTAGAATACATTTTCCACGAAAATAATATCATAGTATGTAAGTAATATTTTTAATAGAATCTTACCACTTCCATCCCGCTGGGGAATATTAAGTAATGAAATCGCGGGTGAAATGGCAAAGGATGCCGTGGCTCTCGGAATAAGGAAATATTACTTTTTTTTTTACAATTAAAAACAAATAATGGTCTTTAAAATACTGTGGAGTAAAAATTTTTTTTTTGCGTTTATTAAAAAATAAAAAAAATATTTTTAAATTTATGTTTTTAAATTCTGCGAAAACGGTTCATTGTATTGGCCACGCCCTGAATACGTCATGATTCGGTTTAATTTTGACCTTTAAAATTATTATGTTTTTAAACTAACCAGTAGTGTTATTGAACTAACCAATCATGTTATGAGAAAAACTATTTATGTTGTTAAACTGACCAAGGCCTCGATTACAATGGGAAGTTAACAGAGTTGTCTTCGACTGTCTATAAAGAAAAACCGATATTTGTGCACGAAAATGAGTATATTTGCGTAAACATTTAACGTATCTTCCTCAGTAACCTAGGTAACCTATAATTGAACATGTTTAGAAGAAAAAAATGTATGCATATTCTGTTTTTCATACAGAAAACTTAATTTTACTTGTAGATAAAATTGAAGATAAATGTAAACTTCCCATTGTAGTCGGTGCCCAGTTATGTTATTAAACATAGTAATGTAATTGAACTAACCCAGTAACGTTTTAGGAAAAACCAGTAATGTAATTGAACTAACCAGTCATGTTGTGGGAAATACCAATAATGTTTTTAAACTAACCAGTTATGTTTTAAAATAATTTGGTATTGTTATTGTACTAACCGGTAACATTGTGGGAAAAACCAGTTATGTAATTGAACTAACCAGTCATGTTGTGGGAAATACCAATAATGTTTTTAAACTAACCAGTTATGTTATGAGATTATTTAGTTATGTAATTGAACTAACCAGTCATGCTGTGGGAGAAACCAATAATGTTTTTAAACTAACTAGTTATGTTATTAAATTATTTAGTAATGTAATTGAACTAACTAGTCATGTTGTGGGAGAAACCAATAATGTTTTTAAACTAACTAGTTATGTTATTAAATTATTTAGTAATGTAATTGAACTAACCAGTAACATTGTGGGAAAAACCAGTAATGTAATTGAACTAACCAGTCGTGTTTTGGGAAATACCAAGAATGGTTTAAACTAACCAGTTATGTTATTAAATTATTTAGTAATGTATTTGAACTAACTAGTCATGTTGTGGGAGAAACCAATAATGTTTTAAAACTAACTAGTTAAGTAATTAAATTATTTAGTAATGTAATTGAACTAACCAGTAACATTGTGGGAAAAACCAGTAATGTAATTGAACTAACCAGTCATGTTTTGGGAAATACCAATAATGTTTTTAAACCAACCAGTTATGTTATTAAATTATTTAGTTATGTCCAGTTACGTTGTGGGAAAACCCAGTAATGTTTTTCAACTAACCGGTTATGTTATTAAAATAACCTGTTTGTTTTTAAACTAACCAGTAATGTTTTTGAACTAACAAGTTATGTTATTGACTTACTATTTCTTCTTCTTCTCCTCCTTCCATATTTTCCCATCCCATTTCCTTTCACCCCTAGCGAACTGTACGTTTTGTTTTTTATATCATTTGTTCCTAGATAATTGGTCTACTTATTTGTTGTTATTCTTTATGTATTGTTTATAACTATGACTTGGTTGGTTTCAAAAAGAAATAAAAGAGCCGAAACCTTTATCACGGGGGTAAGATTCATCCGGCTGAACCAATTCACCCTCTAGGCAACGCATGGAAACAATATCGTAAAGGTTACAGTGTATAAAATGGCCACTTATTCCAGTCAAAGACAGGTCATAAGTCCTGTTAATGCCTAGACATCCATGTTCCCTTCTCATTTTTTTCCCTTTCTGTTGCATCAAATTAAGATCTTAATTACTCCCTAGGGGGGAAATCCAGTCAGTCTGCAAACAATTGGACATGCTCAAAATATTTTTATTTGGCATATTTAAAAGTTTATTATTCAGATTGATACATTTTTTAATCCGAGAAATAGTTTTACAAATTATACCAATATAGCACGAATTGTTCTTATGAGGATGGATTGCCAAAAAATTAACATTTGTTAATTTCGAAGTGTTAAAATTATAATATTACAATGATTTATACCGAGATACAGAAGGCACTGCCTCTCAACAGCGGATGTCCAAGACTGAAGAACCTGATGTCCTGTAAATGGGCATAGGCAAGCGAGGATACGTCTCTTGGGAGGCGTCCGCAGCCCATGACCGTGCCAAATTTCTGCGTCTGTAAAAATAAGTCATTTTTACATTCCTAACAAAGCAATGTTACTGAACACTTAAATTTTTACTGAGACACCTATTCTCAAAACTCAATAATTTGTGTTTATTTAAATAGTAAATATCTATATTATTAATAGTCTAAAAATTATTGATTGGGTCTGTCATGTACGGGCCCGTTTCACACATATCGCGCCAATCCACTCGGTCCAGTAAAATTAGGGTGGACGGATACTTATTTATTATTATTTTTTTTTTTTTGTTTTATTTATTTAGTTTCTACTCGCGGGTGAAAATTTACATGAGTCCCGAAGTCCCGTTCTACCGTTTGTGAATTTTACGACTGTCAATACTTATAGATATTTCTCACTTGCCGAAGTACAGTGAACTCATTATTATATTTTATGAGGTAGTTCATTGTTTTTTTTATTAAAAAAAAATAAATTTATAGACTATTCAACTAAGCCAAAAAATTTTTTTTTTGTGTTCTATGATGTTTTATAGTTTTGTATTTCTGAAATTACTCCGCGTGTGATGCCTCAAGTTCTCTTCCACCTTTTCTCGGTCAGTTCTGCCGATTGGTCCGTTGAGACCTATTCTTGAAACTCGATAATTCGTGTTTATTTTAATAATTTATTTATTTAAATAATATATACCTATTACAATAAATTTGCTTCAAATATTGTCAATTTGTTCTACCGTTTATGAATTTTACGACTTTCAATATTTACTTTCAATATTCACTTATCGAAGTACACTAAACTCAATATAATATGTATTATTATATTTGATGAGGAAATTCAGTCTTTTTAGAAATAAAAAATGTAATAGACTATTAAACTAAGATAAAAAAAAATATTTTTAATTTTTTATGTACTATGATTTTTTATAGTTTTGTATTTCTGAAATTACCCCGCGTGTGACGTCTCAAGTTCTCTTCCGCTTTTTCTCGGTCAGTTCTGCCGATCGGTCCATTGTTGGTAAGCAAACCGGAAATCTTCCACAACTCTTGTCATTAGTTGATTCATATGAACTAGTGACGTCGTTAAAAATAGTTCATTTTTACTGAAAAAAAAATTTTTTTTTTTGTACATTTTCCAAAAACCTTTTGTGTATAATTTAATGCTTAAATTTTTACTGTTCGTTTTTGTATCCAATTTCCCGTAGGGCTGAAGTTCCTCATTGTAGTTTTGTTTATACTATCAGAATCTCTAATGAAAAGCCTTATTAATAAAAAAGTTTATTGTAGAGAAATGTCAATATATTTATATAGAGAATCTATCTATGTACATATTTATTATTAATATTACACTTTGAAAGGTTTGATAGCGAAGTAACCATTGCATGGGAATATTTTGTGATGTTATGAAATAAAACATTGATGATAAGGAAATAATCATGTAACAGTAATGTTATTGGAAATAAATTACCATTAATTTGATGGTAATAACCAGTTATAGTGATTACCAGTAATGTTATGGTAATGCCCAGTAATTTTAATGAACTAACTAGTAATGTTGTGAGAAAAACCAGTAATGTTATTGAACTAACCAGTAAAATTTAAAAACCACCAATACTATTCACCTAACCACTTATTTTATTAAAATAACCAGTTATGTTTTTAAACTAACCAGTAACGTGTTTGAACTAACCAATCATGTTATGAGAAAAACCAGTAATGTTTTTAAACTGACCAGTTATGTTATTAAACAAAGTAATGTAATTGAACTAACCGGTAGCGTTTAAGGAAAAAACAGTCATGTTGTGGGAAATACCAATAATGTTTTTTGATTAATCAGTAACATTATGGGAAAAACCAGTAATTCTATTTGACTAACCAGTTATATTATTAAACTTATCAGTAATGTAATTGAACTAACCAGTAACATTGCGGGAAAAACCAGTAATTTTATTAAACTAACCAGTTACGTTTTTAAACTAATTAGTAATGAAATTTAAATAACCTGTAACTTTGTGGGAAAACTAGTAATGTTATTAAACTAACCATTTATGTTATTAAACTAATCAGTAATGTAATTGAACTAACCCGTGACGTTGTGGGAAAAACAAGTCATGTTATTCAACCAACCAGTAACATTGTGGGAGAAACTAGTAATGTTATTCAACTAACCAGTTATGTTATTAAACTAATCAGTAATGTAATTGAACTAACCCGTGACGTTGTGGGAAAAATCACTAATGTTATTCAACTAATCAGTAACATTGTGGGAGAAACCGGTAATGTTATTAAACTAACCAGTTATGTTTTTAAACTAATTAGTAATGTAATTAAACTAACCTGTAACTTTGTGGGAAAACCAGTAATGTTATTTAACTAACCAGTTATGTTATTAAACTAACCAGTAACATTGTGGGAGAAACCGGTAATGTTATTTAACTAACTAGTTTTGTTTTTAAACTAACCAGTTCTGTTTTTAAACTAATCAGTAATGTAATTGAACTAACCAGTAACATTGTGGGAAAAACCAGTAATGTTTTTAAACTAACTAGTTATGTTTTTAAACTAATCAGTCATGTAATTAAACTAACCTGTAACTTTGTGGGAAAACCAGTAATGTTATTCAACTAACCAGTTATGTTATTAAACTAACCAGTAACATTATGGGAGAAACCGGTAATGTTATTAAACTAACTAGTTATGTTTTTAAACTAACCAGTTCTGTTTTTAAACTAATCAGTAATGTAATTGAACTAACCAGTAACATTGTGGGAAAAACCAGTAATGTTATTAAACTAACTAGTTATGTTTTTAAACTAATCAGTAATGTAATTAAACTAACCTGTAACTTTGTGGGAAAACCAGTAATGTTATTCAACTAACCAGTTATGTTATTAAACTAACCAGTAACATTGTGGGAGAAACGGGTAATGTTATTAAACTAACCAGTTATGCTTTTAAACTAACCAGTTATGTTTTTAAACTAATCAGTAATGTAATTGAACTAACCTGTAACATTGTGGGAAAAACCAGTAATGTTATTGAACTAACTAGTTATGTTTTTAAACTAATCAGTAATGTAATTGAACTAACCTGTATCGTTGTGGGAAAAACCAGTAATGTTATTCAACTAACCAGTTATGTTATTATACTAACCAGTAATGTTACTGAACTTACCTGTAACGTTATCGAACTAACCAATGACGTGGGAGAAACCAGTAATGTTATTGAACTATCTAGTCAAGTAATGGAAACAACCAGTACCTACCTAATGTTAAAAAAGGAATAGCCATTGAAGCCATGAGACAAACCAGTAACGTGGTGAAAAAAATCAGTCAAATTATGAAAATAATGAATAGTGTTATGAAGAACTAGTCATTTTATCGATATAGCCAGTAATTTTATTGATAATAGTAATTTTCTTGAAATAATAAGCATGCACAAATGGAATCAGCATTAATTTTATACTTAATCTAAATTAATATGAATATTTGATAAAAGTGATAAAAAAAGATATTATGTTTATTTGAATATTCTACTTCGAATAATATTGTAGTTTGTAGCATCATTCATTGTTTAGCAGGGTTTCCTTAAAAAAAGTGTGTAGGAAAAACTACAATTAGTGAAATTTATTTTTCTTGTATTCGTGACATCGCTATTGGATTGATGCTGACGTATCTTGATTATACAATGACCATATGCCGTGTAATTAGTCTAAGGATCGGTGTAATTATTTCACAGCAATATCCCGTTCAGTCAAAAAAGTTATTTGAAATGTTTTATCAAGAAATACGAGGGTTGACTGATATGTTCCACCGGACCTATATGCACTTCTTCCAGCGATGCTTCACTTCTATAGCCTTCTGGTAGATAATTTGTCCAGCCCCTGCCAACCACTTATCTGCACAGCACATGTCCTCATCCTCGTCCAAAAATTTATTTCCACGAGTTTTGAAAATAGCCGGTAGTCGCTGGGGGCTATATCAGGTGAATATGAAGGACGTTCAACAGATTCAAACCCAGCTTTACGAATAGCAGCCATTGACACTTACGCCTTGTGTGCTGGAGCATTATCCAGCATTTTGAACTGGTCAGTGGCCTGTTGTAACCAAGGGCGGTTTTGCAGATTAAAAAATCTTTGATGTAAAAATATTTCGTCGTAAAAACAATCGTATTCCGTTGTCCAAAATACATTTTTTTTGCAATGGAGTCGCAGTCCTTTAGACAACAAAAAACATGTGTATTTTAATGTACATAAGGATGAATTTCATCTCTATCTCTTATATCCACTAAGAGCCTCCAGAATCTCTATCGGCTGCCAGCTTCTGCGTGCCCTCCCATATCAGGTTCGCGTCCCGTAGTTCTGACATAAACTGCCGACGAACAGTCAGCGGCGGACGTCCAGGACGTCGAGAACCTGATGCCTCGTAAAATAGGCAAGCGTGGTTAAGGTCTTTTAGGAGGCATCCGCAGTATATGGCCTAGCCAACCGTATCGTCTCCGCTTGATGACAGTTGTCACCGGAGTTTTCTGCGTCCGTTCTCTTATTACTTCATTCCTTACAAAGTCAAACCACCGCACACCCAAGATTCTTCTTAGACACCTATTCTCAAAACTCGGCATTTTGCTGTTTTGGGCCCTAGAGAGGTGCCACGATTCGCATCCGTAGAGGAGAACAGGTTTTGTATAGGCGTGATATAGGCGGCATTTGATTTTCACTGAGTAAATATCAGATTTCATTTCATTTCATTTTTATGCACCACAACAGGCCAGGAGGCCCAATTACAGTGGTGAATTACATTACAGAATAACCAGGCTTGAGAAAAATCACATTTTAATTTTTGTGTTCTCACCGGGAATCGAACCCGGAACCTTCCGTGCGCGGGTCAAGCGTCTTGACCACTACACCACGGAGATCTCCCGACAGCCTTCATACTGTTAAATGTGGTGCCTGCTAGTTCTTTCTGAAACCTGCCTTGAAACTCTCGACCCTTTTGATGATTTGATTTGACAAAGTCCAGGAATTTCGAGCATCAATCCGAAAAATGATCGCTCCACTTGCCTGTTGGCAGATGATCGCTCGAAATTGGTCTGGTTCGTGGGATGCGTTATATTTATCTACTTTGCCACCGAACCCTAATGTAATTAATGCAATCACCTACCTTGTACTGGGGTTCTGACACCTTATTGTTTGGAACTTCTCTCGCGGCAGTCAGGATCAGATCAGATCAGATCCTGTGTTTAGGAAGGAGGGGCACTTGACGTGGTTCCTTGATTATTATTATTATTATATTAATACACGATACAGTGGATAAAATGAGTTGTTGATCGCAAAAATAAATTACTCGCGATCGCGGTGAGAATATCAAAAGCGCATGCATACACGATCAGTTCAGTTGTTATTATGGGGCCACAACAATAATTGGTACCCCAAGGTAGGCATTGCAACATCTTGACCAGGGCCCTTAACAGTACATGGATTTTTGCAGTATTGATTTTTAAACTTGGATGAATTCGGAGTACATTAACATCGGAAAAGCTCCAAGAAAGAGAGCCTCAAACGATAAAAAGAAATCGTAGGTACTAGCCGGACGTCAGAGTGTGACCTTGAGGGAATTTTTTGACATTAATTCATTCAAACAGTGAGTCGTTGTTGAGTCTGGTTTTTATGGTGCTTTGTAGATAATGTAAGAGGCTGGGTGCAGTGAGTGAAATATCATATCTTATCTACTCTCGTGTGAGTCGTTAGTCGCCTTTGCCTTTGGTCACTATTGCGCGTTTTGGCATTTATGTACTCTTCTGTTCAACTTGAAACAGGTCAGAGGTGGAAGATATAAATCAACCCCCATATTATGTGACAGTGACGATATCTTCAGTATATCAATATCATAAAAAAACATTTGGACAATGATTTTTTAAAATTACTTTTAGGAAACCCGAATTTAAAATATTTACGCGACTTCTATTAACAGTTAAATGTTGTTAATTTTAATTAAATTTTATTGTATTATAAGTTAGTATTATTGTTACAAACTCAATGCTTTAATAAGTTGTACTGACCTGTATTCATTTTATATTGTTCCCATATTAAAAAAGTAATATAAAAAACAAATATGGATTTTTTGCTTCTTCCGTGGTTCTCGCTAGCAACAAAGAAAGCCTTCAATTCTTAGTAATACGAACAACCTGGCAACACCAAACGAAGTTCATCAATGCCAGGGTGTCCACACTAACAAATTCAACACGCGACCAGCCGCTGCCAAACGGAAACCGGAGACTGCTGACCTTTCCTGATCAGATCTGGTAGCCAACGTGTTTTACAATGCCGTAACAGACATCGAATCATAAATTTTATCACACGACATCTTTGTAAAATTAAATTATTCGGAAATCTAGGGTTTCGAGACTTTTGTAAGTTAGTGGGTAAATACGGATTTTTTTGTTTCTACTGTGGTTCTTGCTAGCAACAAATAAGGCCGGCAATTCTTGGTAATAAGGACAACCTGGCAACACCAAACGAAGTTCATCGATGCCAGGCTGTCCACACTAACAAACTCAACATGCGACCAGCAGCTGCCAAACGGAAACCGGAGACTGCCGACCTTTCCCGATAGTTCTGGTAGCCGACGTGTTTCACAATGTCGTAACAGACATCAAATCATAAATTTCATCACACGACATCTTTGTAAAATTAAATTATTTGGAAATCTAGGGTCTCGAGACTTTTGTAAGTTAGTGGGAATTTGTATAATAGATGCTATTTTAAAGATGTCATTGATTGAAGGTATGTGTAGTTATTTAAAAAATAAATTAAAGGGTAAGGCTTTTAAGTATAATTTTAGCAATGGTTTTTTGGGCAATCAAAAGTGGACGTAAATTTGTCTTGTCAGTTGCTTGCTTCCTGGGAGACAGTAGATGCACATGTGTGTAAGTAGTGTTGGTATTGGTACCTGGTGTTGGGATCTATCCGCTTCTTGTCAATTTTGGTTTTTTGTTTGTTGTTATGAGACGCATTTTTCCTACGTAAAATTTCTAATTATTGGCTCCAAGGTTTTCTTAGCTCCCAGCTTCGCCAATCCATCAGCTGCATAATAAATACGCTAAGAGGCGGACAAAGATAAAGAAGAATGTATTATATATTTAAGAATAAGAAGATAGGAAAAAGTTTTATTGCACTCTCCATTCACTGAAAATACTAGATTTTTTTCCGAACACAATAAAAAAAATCTGTCCCAATCTATTCTATTGTCTTCCCTGTGCTATGCTTATATTTGCTATCTTGGCGCCAATACGGAACTCATAGATCGTCTGAACCGTTTGCAGAATAAAAGCATTCGCTTTATTTTCAATCTCAAAAAGTATGACCATGTATCACCCTTTGCTCCGAACTCAAGTGGCTTCGCCTTTATCAGCGCATAAACTTTCAATTTAACAAAAAAACAAACCATCACGCCGTTTCCCCGTAAGGGTAGGCAGAGAGGATAGAACGCCACAACACTCTATCTTTGCATACAGATCTCGCTTCCTCTACATTCATACATCTTCTCATGCACGCGCGCCGATTATTCCGACTTTTGACATGTCCATCTTTAAGTATTTGTTGGATTTGGTCATGCCATGTCTTTCTCGGTCTTCCTCTATTTCTGCATCCATCAACATTCGCATTGTAAATATTCTTAGCCGTTCTCTCGCTGTCCATTCGTTCTACATGTCCAAACCAGCGCAGAGCTCCTTTCTTGATTTTGTCGATAATGCTTGTCTCAGCCTTACATAATGTACTTTGTCACTTCTTTATAATATCCTTCACAGCCCTCGCGCTCCAAATATCTCGCTGAGAACTTTATTTATCTTTCTGATCGTGGTCTTTTGCTTCGTTCTTCTAAGGAGAACAATTCCTTTTCCGTTCAAGGTGCTAGACTTTGGAATGAGCTACCTCTTCTCTATAAAAAATGCACCTTCTCTAGCTACCCTCAAGAAAGGCCTGAAACATTACGTTATATCCTCAGAATCCTGAACTCCCTGTATTTCGATGTTTTTTTTTAATGTGCATTTTTATCCTTTTTCTTTCCTTGGTTCCAATTTCTCTCTCCTTCCAAACTCGTTATCTCATTCAACATTCTTAATCCTCTAATGTGTAAAACATAATCTTACCGTGCTCCTTAATTCAACCAAAGTCGGACATCATGTAAACGGCGTCTGTGCTAACAATTTCAGTTATGCAGATGATATAGTATTATTGACCCCATATATTAATAGTAGATATACGATTGTTGCTCAATATTTGCGAAAAATATGCAAACGACCGCAATTTGATATGTAATGCCAAAAATCTGCTGTGCTTATATTTAAACACATGAGGTAATTTCTTGAATTCTTACACCCATCACCACCTGTATTCCTGGACAACGACAGTTTAACGGTAACTGCAAAAGTCAAGTATCTAGGGCACATACTGACTGATGATTGTAAAGATGAGCAGGACATTGAGAGACGAAGAGCCATCAATGTCAGGGCCTCTATACTAGCAAGACGCTTCTTTCAGGGCGGTGACGAAGTGGAGAAAATCATCTTTACATCGTATTTGACGTCCATGTATACAGCGGAACTATGGAACAATTATACGCAAGCAGTGTGGAATAAATTAAGGGTCACGTATAATAATTCATACAGGCAATTATTCGGACTGCCTAGGTACTGCAGTGCCTCCGAAATGTTCCCAGCTGGACGGGTAAACACCTTCGCTGCCTTACTTCGCCAAAGAGCCTGGAGCCTATGGAAACGCCTGAAAAGCTCCGGTGAAATTCAAATATATGATTGCGCAGCAGGATTATGTATTGCGAAACGTAAATATTTTGGCATTTAATGTTAGGCGATCACGGATGTTCCATCCAATTCAATTCAATTAATTTATTTCAATTATAACATATACATTACAAACATATATTCAATACTTACATATTATAAAAAAGAAAAAAATACATGATAGAGACTCATGTCAAAGTAGTAGGAGAATCCTGCTCCGGAAAACCCCTTCGGATACATGGAACAGATCAATATCCAGTGCGATGTTGTTCAGCATAGCGGTAGCCCTTCCAACAGGCATAACCATATGCAGATTGGTCCTGAATATCGGAATATGAAACAATCTATGCTGACGCTGTCTTAGGTAATTATCAGGAACATACAAACCAATGCTCATCATAATCTCAGAATCATCGATCATACCGCGCAACAATCGATAAATATGTGTAGTCAAATACACATTCCTTCTAGTCTCTAAACGGTTGTAGCCGAGCATACCCTGGAGAAACTCGGTCGGGTTAAGCCGAGGATAATACCCCCACTCTCTCATGTAGAGATATCTCAGAAACTCCTTTTGGATTTTCTCTATCATAAGAGAGCACTTCAGTTCATGTGGCCCCCAAATCATCGAGCCACTCTCGAGTCTACTTCGCAACGAGGAGTTGTAAAGAGTTCTCAGTACGCGGGTATTTTCGAAAACCCTGGCAGTACGCAGAACAAATCCCAACATCTTCAATGCATTGCCGCTGATTGTCTCTATGTGTTCATGAAATGTCAGGGTGCTCACAAATTTAACGCCCAGACCCCAGTTCCATTGTGATTTTGAATACGATAAACAGCCATGGCGAGATATTGTTATCACGTCGCTTATTAGCATGTCGATAGTTATTTGTGATTGATTTACAGTGTGTTTTTTGGTTGGCTGGAAGATATTGATTTTTTAAAATGATTATTTTTTGTTTTTTTACAATAAACATAAGTGATAAAACAGAGTATTAAAAAAATAAAGCAATGAAATACATATTAATAGTAAAAATAGTAAACAAAAAAATCCTACAAATGCATGGCCTGTTCGTGGGTATACAAGAAAATATTAATGAATTTTTGCTCCTATAATAAATAATGGACAGTTATAATACTTTTGTGTAACATAAATAAGAAAAAATAAAATATTCCACAAAAGATTATATGGTATTTTTTTTATAGTAATTAAAAAAGGAAATAAAAAATATTTTTAAAAAACACTAAAATATTCCTTATTATTAAAGGGCAACAAAATATTTAAATTTATTTCAACAGAGGGAAAAAGTTTTCGAGAAGGGAATATGGAAGTCTAGGCATTTACAGGGCTTATGAATGTTACACAGTGTGTAAAGTGGCCACTTAAACCAGCCAATGACAGGTCATAAGCCCTGTAAATGCCTAGACTTCCATATTCCCTTCTCGAAAACTTTTTCCCTCTCTGTTGAAATAAATTTAAATACGAACAACTCCCTAGGGAGGAAATCCAGCCAGTCTGCAAGCATTTGGACATAAGGCAACAAAATAAATCATAGAAAAAAAGAGTTCATATCTTTAGTTTGAATCCCGGATAGTGCATGTTTTTTAAAAAGAAGGAAAATTTTGAAAGTTTGGAATCAATGAAATATCTTTCAGAAATTGGTCCGGTCCGCCAAAGTACTTATCCATGTACTTGAAGTTTTAAAATAAAAATAAATAAATAAGAAAACACCCATTTAACGCATTATTTTATTGAATATTGATATTATAATCAAGCATATCTTGTATACATAATGATTAAATAAACATTTCTTAGAGAATATAGTTATGCTGTATCAAACATAGCCGATATTCTAAAATAAATGTAAACCTATCCCTTAGTAAAACAACAGTTCAACTTCCCAACATTCATTATACAACTTGACATTAACTTTATATTAACTTTCAAACAGTAGAATAAATTAATGTTTGTTCTAACATTATATATACTTAAATGTTTTTAGAATATTTAATAGATGCAGTAAGTAAATAATTCCTTTATAAGCATTTTAAAATTACTTTTTAAGCTAAGTGGTACATTCATTTTGTAACGTAATGTTTTCAAACTAATTTGCAGTTTCTGATAAAACCTCGGGAAAATGAAGCAAAATAAATACACATTTCATTTGATAAGAAAAGCAATCCAAAATATCACTCCAGAGAATATACAAGGCCTATGTAAGACCTCTATTGGAGTACGGAGTCTCTATTTCACTAAAGACGTTGAGCTGCTGGAAAACTCCAAAGATGTGCGGTAAGGATGCCCAGCCACGGTAGATTAAAAGCGCTAGGACTTAACATCATTGGAAGAACGATGGAAGAGAGGGGCCTTGATAGAATCGTACATACTAAATGATTACTCTGACTGTAACAATTCAATCCAAGCACCAATTTATGGGGTCATAACTGGAGGCTCTATCGTTCTCAATTCCACTTCAATATCAAGAAAAACTTATTTTCTAGCAGGGTAGTTTCAGACTGGAATAAATTGCCGAGCCTATAGTCCTTAAAATATAGCTTGATTAAAATGCCTGGCTGCCAAACTAATGTCAATAGTGATGGGAAATTACTGATCACTGAGCATGTACCGACCAAATCGATTTTATCAGTTTTTTATGCAAACATGAAACTTTATTTCCGAAAATTAATATACAAACGCAACATAATGTGTTTAAGACAACTATTTGCCAAAAAATAAGACATTTATACTTTTTTCATGAACAACATCAAACGAATAATTTTTTTATTCGATCAATTTACATTGATCAATTTGTCCAATCTCTAACGTTTATGCAAAATGATGTAACCTTGTAAGAACGTGGTTAATAATTAGGTTTATTTTAGTTTTAAAGCTGATTTTATATATTAATGTTGATTTATGTTTCAAGCATTGTATTAAAAAAATAAATGAACACGCCAGATACGAATGATTTTCGTGTGTCAATATAAATAACTCCTTTGACGTTACTACAAAGTTATGTCGTCACTTTTTCTGACGACTGTCATTCTAATCATGTTACATTTTAAGGACTATAGTTGCATCGCTTCTGTATTGACACGGATTCTAAATTCTCCGAGCAACAGAGAGACTGATATAATAGTTTTGTCCTGTTTCCAGCCAAATGTTGCGTTTTTTTAAATGCGGATAGATCGATAAAGTCGTTTTATGATCCTAACTCATTTTAAGCTTTTTTCAGTTGTCGTTTTCGTCCTAAAGGTGCAAAATGTTGATATTAAATATTGTTTGAACTGTAATATTTCACCTTCCTGTATACCTGTGGCGTGAGTTTGAATCGGGTTGTGGTCCAGTGGCTAATTGTGTCGCGGACTCACGGATCAGAGATCCGAGGTTCGAACTCAAAAACGTTATTCCCATTTTACAATAGTGAGTTATTTACTTCTCTTTGAAAATGGCCATTAAATAGTAAAATGTAAATATTTGTGTTAATCACAAGAACGCAAATATTTCTTTAAAAAAGAAAAAGTCTGATCGCTTTTATTTTTTTGCACCACAACAGGCCAGAAGTAGTGGTGAATTACAGTATTGAACACCAACGCTTGAGAAAAATCATATTTGATGTTTGTGTTCTCACCGAGAATCGAATCCAAAACCTTGCGTGCGTGACTCAAGTGTCTTTACCACTACACCACGGACTCCGTCAATTATTGAAATACACTGCATTTTGCATGCAGTGCCCTATGCACCATTGGGTACGACGAGGAGAATGATGATGATAAAAAAATTAAATGGAAAAAATTGCGCAGTCGGCGTCGATAAAACAAGGCCTTCAATTAAAACAAATAAACGTGGCAACGAAAATTTGGTCGATTTTTCCCGAGTTAATTTTATCAGAACTGGAAACAATCACAAGCTAAGTTTGTTAACACAGAATCTAATAATTATTAATAATAATATATTTTGCTTATTTAGTACAATATTGAATACATATTATTTTATGGAAGACAGGACGAATGGCTCACATATCTTTTGAGATACACACTCTTAAAATTTTTCGATACATGCTCTTAAAATTGGTTTATACGTACTATTATAATTTTTAATTGCACACTCAAAATTGTTGACGCATATGAAAACTTTAAAAATTCTTTATGCATTGCTCTTAAAATTTCAAGATACAGACATAAAACTCAATGCAACATTTACCGTGTTTAAATAGACACTTGGAATTTTGGTGCAACTCTTAAAATTTTTAGGTCAACACTTGCACTCTTAAAATTTTGGATATGCCAAATCTAAATTTTTTTTGACACACTTAAATTTTTGGATGCATTCTTAAAATTTTTATTTCGCTTAAAAATATTTATGCAGACTATTAAAATTTTTAGATACACTCTTGAAATTTCTGATGCATACTCTCACAATTTTAAGACGTATAATTTTACATTCTTTAATACACATATGCTCTAAAAAAATTAATATTATGCTGGAACGAAGCGGGACATTTCTTAATTAAAATATAATTTAAAAAATAAAGGGTGATTTACAGAGTTAATGAGTTGCCATTGGCTGATTTATGTGGCCATTTTACACACTGTGACCAGTCAAACCAGCTAATGACAGGTCATAAACCTTGTAAATGCCTAGACTTCTGTATTTGCTTCTCTAAAATGTTTTTCGACTCTTTTGAAACATTTCAATGACTTAGTCTTCAATGGAAAGAAGAAAAGTAAAGGAGAGGACCAAAGGAAAAATTAAGCACTATAATCCACATCAGAACAGGTTATCCTAGTGAGAAGGGAAATCAATTTAGTTTACAATTTTTTTCTCATAATATAATGATATAAATGAACGTAAAGAACTGTGAATTATTGAGTTTACCAAATTTTTATGTGGGTGAAATAATTCAGTTAGAACCTCATCAGAATCGAAGGAATATAAGTGTTCAAATCTAGGCAGAATGGTGAATGTTACACAGTGTGTAAAGTAGCCACTTAAACCAGCCAACGACAGGTGGATGCCTAGACTTCTATATTACCTTCTGTAAAATGTTCGGTTGCAAAATTAATGCTTTAAATATTGGTTGCGAATTATGTGGGTATGCACTTGTCAATTATTGTCACAATTTCTACATCCTTTGTACCCATAAAATCTGTTCACTTCCCGCCTTCAGTATCCTTTGATCATCCACACAACGACCTCGTGTAGTGAATTGCGCGTTTATTTTGTTGAACATGTGCCGCATCACAAACTCATTGTTTCCACCAACCACTTGAGCTGATGATTGGTGTTTGTTTGCTCTAGTGCTGGTGCTGCTCGCGAGTGACCGCCAGACCCGAGCAATTCCATCAAGAATGAACCAGGTTGGTGGCTTCCATTCCTGATTCATTTCATTTGTTGGGGTTGTGACTGATTGAAACTGCATACCGCATAGAAGGATATTAATTTATTTTTATGAAATTTAAAATACAGGCACTCCGCTAAATAACATCGTAGAAGCTCTAGGGCTTCGCCCCTTGCTATTTCTCGCCCCGCATCTGCGTGGGAATTCGTTTTCCCACAAAATATTATTTATAAATTTTGGCATAACTCAAATTGAAATGTCCCCCTTCATTGTGGCGGCGATAATATTACAATTTAACGTTTTCAATGCATCAAAAATATACGCATAGTGTATATTTTATAAATTTAAGCAAGGAAAGATTAAGCATCTAGAAATTATCTTTATAATTGATTCGAATCTCTATATTAGTGATACAATAAAAATATGAGTATTTTTCAACAAGTTTAGTATTACAATAATCATTATTTATATGCATAAATAATACCATGTCACATAAAATTTTAAGACAAAGCCGTATTTTTCAAAACCAGAAAAAATAGTCATTAAAATTTTAATTTTAATTTATTGAAATAAATTGCATGATTACTCCAATGTTAACATAAGTTGTGTTCATTTTCTTCAATTTAAAATGAGCACTAAAGGTAAACAAAATGGGAAATGTAATAAGGGAGCGGAGGGTAATGTCGTTCACCTAACTTTGAATTTTATTTTCTTGGGATCCATTCGGTACAAAGCTAACTTGTATGTACCAATTTACCCGTAATTTAGTTAAATTTTATATGAACAATGCTAATTTATATGCGACTACCGCGGAACTCTAAAAAATAAAGAATTTTAAAAAGTGGGAAGTACGGAATTACTCAAAACGTAAGTGTCATTCCGTACGTCATTCTTGTGATTTCGTATATTCATTTCGAGGCTCAAAAATTGAGTGATAATTCAGTTCTTCTGAACATTTTCGAATATTGCAGATGGTATCTTCTGCCATCTGACTACCGAAGTACTAACATATATATACATTGCTCTCTTCCAACTTAAAACTGCTGTACGGAATTGACCACTGTGCGGTATTACCCTCCGCTCCCCCACGTCATTCGAAAGACAATTGTTTGCTCTACATAATATTTTGTTTTACTTATTATTTTATTAGAAGCCTCCAAAATGGAATTCAAGTAAACGAAAGTGAGCATTTTCGACACCCTTCTGTTCGCGTTCAACCGAGGGAATAAAGGAGAAAACAAATAAGGAGAATACATGATTGACTAATTTATTGAAATATAATGAAGGAGAATTATCGGGGTCGGTATTGAAAGTTTAACTTTAAAATGTTTGCCTTAAGCTTGGGTGTTTACGTTTTTTTCCTTGTGAAATGAAAACAAGAGAACAAATTAGTCAATAAGGTATTCTAAACGTAAATATTTTTTTTTACTCAGCGCTAACACAGTATAACATTTTTGGTAATAATTGTAAATGATACAATCATAGAATTACGAATAATCCAGAAACCGCATACGCGCATCAAACAGAAGGCGACTAAACTACTCTTAAATGAGTAGTTTTACGTTTTGGCCCGTTAGTTTTTTTTGTAGACGTAGCTCAGTACGCAACTGCCGATTTGAATTCAACTAGGCCGTGTTGTGTCATTTTAAAGCGTAGACATACTGCTGAAGAAACAAGATGGGATAACATTTCACGTGTAAAAAGCAAATGCGTGTGTAAGTAGCAAATGCATTACTTAAAAATTGAATTATTTTTCCACCTATCAGATTGTCAAAGAAAACAAAATGGATATTTTGTTAGTGTTGCTAGGGTAGTCAATTTTTTACTCTACTTCGCTTATGTAATGAGGGAATTAATGAAAATTGGACCTCTCGGATTAAACAACGCCGTGGTGGACATTTGACCGACATTATCTTAAACATCAAATATTATTTAACATGACATAAAAATATCTGTTTTATGTAAAATAAAATTAGTTTAATTTTATTTATTTAAGTTCAAAGTTCATTGATTAAATTTATTTAATAATCCTTTACTTATCTACTCTGTTGTGTCAATCAATGTTTCCGCGTGTACAATATTTTTTTAGAGAAATCAACAATTTAAAAAATATATATATATATTTGATTGTCTTCCATTTGTGTTATGATTATATGTTTCGCGATCTGGCAACATTACGTGGCAACTTAACGCATGCGCGCGGCGATAGTGGGAGGTTTTTCGAACACAGTCCGATGTGTTCAAATATGATTCTACGCTCCTTCTGGACTATTCTTAATTCTATGGATATAATTTTTAAAAACACAAGTGTTAAGTACACATTAGTAATAAATAATATTAAATTAAGAAAACTTCATGAAAAATTAAAAAACATGTTAGGTTATCTTAAATTTAAATAATATTAAGTTGTACGCTTTCTATTTTTGAAAATTTCGACACATTTTTGGCAACGCAAACATTTGCGATTTGTCCAACATCTTGGCAAGCAAATGAAATGCAAGTACGTGTTATTATGTGTCTTTAAAGGTCAAATCCCTGTGCTTAGAGTAATTGTACTCCACTGGCTAATAGTCGCCCGTACGGACAAAAGCCGCTCTATGAAGATCAATCACGAAGTTAGCTACAGTTTACAGCGGGCCGTAGGTACTCGGGTCGAGAATTGCAAGCGCAAACCGAAACCGTCCGTTACACGCTTATTGAACTAAAAATTTGTTACGCTTTTTTTCTATGCAAAAGAGCTAAGGGCCTTCTCTCGTGAATTATTACTCTGAGAAATATATTTACTCAATGTAATTGTGGTATTTAAAAAATACTTTTTTATATGATTATAAGCATACTTAGAAATCTCCACCAGATACAAAAAAATAGTTATTGATGCCAAAATAAAATACATAAAAAATTACCTACCGAAATAATAGCGTAATTCAAAACCGTCTCTAAATCTTGCAAAAGCAGATTTCAATTATACTACTTGACACCGCTGCCAAACAATCCCCTGACTGTCAAACCAAGTCGTCGAAAGGGTCGAGAGTTTCGAATACCAGTTGCTCAATCACAAATAACAACCGACGTGCTAATAAGCGACGTGATAACAATTTGTCACCATGGTTGTTTATCGTATTCACGTTCACAATGCAACATCCGTGAACACCTAATATTAAATGTCAAAATATTTACGTTTCACGACGTATAATCCTGCTGCGCAATCACATATTTGAATTTCACCGGTGTAAATATGGAAAATATTCCAAAACTGCTATTTTTATTTATTTATTTATTATTTATCACGCTTTTTATTGCATTTAGCTGGCGGTTGGCAAGCCAAATGTCAAGAAAAGCAGTCGCCATAGTATTTGTAATTTAATTTTCACTTTTTTGTATTAGATACTCCTTACTATTTTGCAAATGCAATGTATTGTATTATTTTTTATAGTAAACGCCAATTTTTGCCAGTAAATTGAATTTATTTACGAGGAAAACAAAAAACAAACCGACACGAGCTTTGACTTAGAGATTGACTGCGATAACTAAAGCATGCTCATTATTGTTCATTGTGATCGCTCAAATGCTTAGCAGGTTTTTAAGCACGTCGATAGTCATTTGTGAATGAGCTACTGGGAGTATATGTTACGGAAACTGGCAGCTTTCAAAAATAACTATATTTGGAGATCGGATATTTACTCAGTGAAAACCAAATACCGCCTATATAACGCCTGCATAACACCTATTCTCCTCTACGGATGCGAATCGTGGCATCTCACTAGCGCCCAAAACAGCATAATTCTACATTTTGAGAATACGTGTCTCAGAAGAATCTTGGGTGTGCGGTCGTTTGACTCTGTGAGGAACGAAGTAATAAGAGAACGTGCGCAGCAAACTCCGTTGACAATTATCGTCAAGCGGAGGCGATACGGTTGGCTTGGCCATGTGCTGCGGATGCCTCCTGAGAGCCTTAACACGTTTGCCTACTTTACAAGGCATCAGGTTCTCGACGTCTTGGACGTCCACTGATCGGCAGTTCGTGTCAGAACTGTGGGACGCGAACCTGACTTGGGAGGATGCACAGGAGCTGGCAGCCGACTGAGATGCTTGGAGGATCTTTGTGGACACCATATACTCCATGGAGATTTCTAAGTTTGCGTCTTCTTCAACCCTTATCTATTGTGTTAAAATACTTAATTCCTATGCGAGAGTTTAAAACGGCCATTATAAAAGACATTTGCCTCAGGCACTGAAGTTCAGAGATCACGGTAATGAAATGTAATTTTACTTAAGCCTGGATATTCTGTGCTGTATTTGATATACAAAAGCACTAAATAAAAATTGGCACGATTTAAAACTAAAAATGTTTTAAACATTTCATTTTTATTACAATATAACATACATATTTCAGAGCTGCCTGTTACAACAATATATTTTTTCATTTCCGAACAAAAAAATGGAAGTAAACGAAAAATTATTAATCATATAATAATATCCATAGTAAAATTAAAGTTTGTTTCATGCATCACGATAAACTATAGTCCTTAAAATGTAACATGATTAGAATGACAGTTGTCAGAAAAAGTGACGACATAACTTTGTAGTAACGTCAAAGGAGTTATTTATATTGACACACGAAAAATCATTTGTATCTGGCGTGTTAATTTATTTTTTTAATACAATGCTTGAAACATAAATCAATATTAATATATAAAACCAGCTTTAAAACTAAAATAAACCTAATTATTAACGACGTTCTTACAAGGTTACATCATTTTGCAAAAACGTTAGAGATGGGACAAATTGATCTAATAAAAAAATAATTAATTTGATGTTGTTCATGAAAAAAGTACAAACGTTTAATTTTTTGGTGAATAATTGTGTTAAACACACTATAATAGGCTTGTTTTTCCGTTTTTTATATCAATTTTCGGAAACAGAATTTAATGGTTGCATGAAATAACTGATAAAATCGATTTGATCAGTGATCAGTAATTTCTCCTCACTAATGAAATTAGTTTGACAGCTATCATTCTAATCAAGCTACATTTTAAGGACTATGGATTTCATTTTGTTCGACTTATTCTACAGGCAATTTAAGAAGAGACTTGACATTTACTCGCTCATGAAGTTCTGTAAATATTGACAGCCAAGTGTAAGAAACAAATGCCGTACGGCATCATGAAGTCGCGGCAATAGTTACGTACCGCCGGAAAACTTCATTATCGATCGACAATATCGACTTCATATCGAATATTATTGTGCGTGTTCATTTAAGAATTTCGCAATACGATTAATTCAATTCCATCGACGATAATTTTGACGCTGACCTTATTTATGCGCCAATTAAAAATATTTCTGCTATTTCTGTAGTTATCTTTTTCATCCTATAATTGAACGTAGATATGCAGAAAGCAGGCAGCCGTAGAAAAGTGAAACCGAGTAAATAACACCTTTGCGAAACGAGTGAATAATCAAATCTACACAACAATTGGAATGGTTTTGACTTTGGCAAATGATAAACAAAAAATTCATTAGTTTTTTTTATATTGCAAACAAGAATCTAACTATGTGTTTGACCAGTTTTAAAGTACCGTCAGATTTTCGCTATGCTGTAAGTGTTTTTTGCAATTTGTGAAATGCCATTTTTGTGATCGACACTATTTTCAGAAGGTAATTATTACAGTTTTTTTGTCTGAAAGCGGTTTCGCTGTTTTTAGCAGAACATTGAATTCACCTTACTGCACGGCTATTTTCTGCATAACTACGTTCCATTTTTTGTGGGATGCATATTATAACTTTTTCTCTTGTATTATTTTGTCTTACTTTGATTTATGTATTTCTGTTGATTGACCAAATTAAACAAATAAGCTAACTGCTTTAATGTTTTTTTTACTAAACGATTTTATTTTTAGTAATAAGACAGGCACCGTGGCGTAGTTGGTTAAATGGCCAACTGGGAAACTGGCGCCGCAGGTTCGATTCTCGCCAGTTGCAAGAAAAAGAATCCGTGTGACTGTTCCTGTTCCCTAAACTCAAATTACCAGTTTGTGGAGAGCATTTTGACTTGATTCAGGTGAAAAAAGAAAATTCGCAGAGGGAACTGAAAGCCATTCCGAAATCGGCCTTCGGAACGTGCTATAAAGATTGAAAAAAAACGTTGGCATTTGTTTATTGCCTCGAATGGCGAATTTTTGAAGGGGATAAAATAAATAAGCTAATTTTTTTCATTGAGTACCTATATCTGAAGGCGCCGCAGCTTAGTTGGTTAGACGGCTGACTGTGAAACTGGCGCCGCAGTTTCGATTCCCACCAGTTGCGAGAAAAAAATCAAGAAAGATTTTTTTCTCATTTGGTCTGGGTGTTTTGAGGTATTTTTTACAACCTCCTCCATATTCCCCTTTTCCCACCTGATATTCCTTTTAAAATAAATTTAAAAAATATATTTAGTCCTAAATATGACAACCCGTTTCTATTCACCCTATCTGACGGCAAATTATTCGATATTGAAAAATCGATATCGATATCGAAAATCGAAATGAGAAAGTCTCTACAACACTATTGTAATCTGTCAAAAGTATCTTCTTAAATTGTCTGACTTGCGGTTACAACATATATTAGACATTTTCACAATATATAGCACAAATTTATAATATTTGCAAGTAAACGACACAATGATATGAACTTTGGAAGATACCGTTACATTTTGGATATGTTTGTATATAATTTTAATCTAGCAATTGTAAATAATTTGATGATTTAACTTTTTTATGATATAGTACAATAAATTTGATAAACAAGTCATTTTGAACATTTTTTTGTTGATAAAAATCACAATTACAAAATGGGTTCAGTTGATTTTAGTATGCAGTTGATAGTAATTATGATATATTTAACCTCAAATCTATGTAATTCACAATTTGAAATACATAAAACTCAGATTTGAGTCATTGCGAAGGTAGTGTTGCCGACTCGAATTATATTTAATTAAAATTGAAATCACTAGCAAGGTAGTTTTACCCCTTTGAAATACATAAAACTCTCAGAGTGTTACCGACTAGAATTATGTTGATTACGTTCATTTTGGAATTACTAGCAACGCAAAGTTATCGACTTGATAAACTTAAACTGAAATCTGAGTCATAGGCAAAATTACTGAAATTTATTAAACTCAGACTCAGATTTGAGTGTTGCCAATAAACCTAAGTCTCAAGTAAATGGTGTTCTCAATTAGAAACAACAATATGACGTTTAATTTCAGTTGTCAGTTGCTTGCTTCCTGGGAGACAGTAGATGCACATGTGTGTAAGTAGTGTTGGTATTGGTACCTGGTGTTGGGATCTATCCGCTTCTTGTCAATTTTGGCTTTTTTTTTTGTTGTTTTGAGACGCATTTTTCCTACGTAAAATTTCTAATTATTGGCTCCAAGGTTTTCTTAGCTCCCAGCTTCGCCAATCCATCAGCTGCATAATAAATACGCTAAGGGGCGGACAAAGATAAAGAAGAATGTATTATATATTTAAGAATAAGAAGATAGGAAGAAGTTTTATTGCACTCTCCATTCACTGAAAATACTAGAATTTTCTTCCCAACACAATAAAAAAATATCTGTCTCCCTGTGCTATGCTTTTATTTGCTACCTTGACGCCAATACGGAAGTCATAGATCGTCTGAACCGTTTGCAGAATAAAAGCATTCGCTTTATTTTCAATCTCAAAAAGTATGACCATGTATCACCCTTTGCTCCGAACTCAAGTGGCTTCGCCTTTATCAGCGCATAAACTTTCAATCTATGTCACTTCTTTATAATATTCTTCACAGCCCTCGCGCTCCAAAATATCTTGCTGAGAACTTTATTTACCTTTCTGATCATGGTATTTTGCTTCGTTCTTCTCAGGAGAACATTTTTCATTCCTCGACATAGCACATTATTTTTCAGCTATTCCTTTTCCGTTCAAGGTGCTAGACTTTGGAATGAGCTACCTCTTCATATAAAAATGCACCTTCTCTAGCTACCCTCAAGAAACGCCTGAAACATTACTTTATATCCCCAGAATCCTGAACTCCCTGTATTTCGATGTTTTTTTTTAATGTGTACTTTTATCCTTTTTCTTTCCTTGGTTCCAATTTCTCTCTCCTTCCAAACTCGTTATCTCATTCCACATTCTTAATCCTTTAATGTGTAAAACATAATCTTACCGTGCTCCTTAATTCAACCAAAGTCGGACATCATGTAAACGGCGTCTGTGCTAACAATTTCAGTTACGCAGATGATATGGTATTATTGACCCCATATATTAATAGTAGATATACGATTGTTGCTCAATATTTGCGAAAAATATGCAAACGACCGCAATTTGATATGTAATGCCAAAAATCTGCTGTGCTTATATTTAAACACATGAGGTAATTTCTTGAATTCTTACACCCATCACCACCTGTATTCCTGGATGTAAGTATCTAGGGCACACACTGACTGATGATTGTAAATATGAGCAGGACATTGAGAGACGAAGAGCCATCAATGTCAGGGCCTCTATGCTAGCAAGACGCTTCTTTCAGTGCGGTGACGAAGTGGAGAAAATCATCTTTACATCGTATTTGACGTCCATGTATACAGCGGAACTATGGGACAATTATACGCAAGCAGCGTGGAATAAATTAAGGGTCACGTATAATAATTCATACAGGCAATTATTCGGACTGCCTAGGTACTGCAGTGCCTCCGAAATGTTCACAGCTGGACGGGTAAACACCTTCGCTGCCTTACTTCGCCAAAGAGCCTGGAGCCTATGGGAACGCCGGAAAAGCTCCAACAACGCGCTTCTCCAAGCCACTGCAGGGTGGATCCATTCACCCCTGTTCGAGCGATGGCAAGATATGCTGAGACCACCATAAGTGCTTCAAATATAACATTTATTAGATAATTATGTTTTATATGGTACAATTTGCTCTGCGCTAGCCATTTTACTGAAATATAAAAATTAAATTAAAATGTAGGTACTTTTTTTAAAGCCAATATGTGCCAACCTTCTCCCAATTAAAAAACAGCTGTTGCTTTTAATTAATTGGGTTTTTTTCATGTATATATTTTCGTTTATTAGTACAAAGTTTTGACCAGTAGCTCGATCATAAATAACTATCGACGTGGTTAAACACATGCTTAAAAGCATTTGAGCGATCACAATAAACTTTTAACAATGTTTGAGTATGTCCAAATGCTTGTAGACTGGCTGGATTTCCTCCCGAGGGAGTTATTCATATTTTAATTTATTTCAACAGAGAGGGACTGAGAGGGGAATTTGGACGTCTAGGCATTTTACGTGTGTATTTCAAGTGGCCATTTTACACACTGTGTGTAAAGTGGCCACTTAAACCAGCCAATGACAGGTCATAAGCCCTGTAAATGCCTAGACGTCCATATTCCCTTCTCAATAATGTTTTCTCTCTCTGTTGAAATAAATTAAAATAATGAACATGCTTAAGCTATCGCAGTCATAAGTCAACGCGTGTGTAATCTCTAAGTCAACGCTCGTGTCGGTTTGTTTTTTGTTTTCCTCGTAAATAAATACAGTTTACTGGCAAAAAATCAGCGTTTACTATAGAAAATAGTACAAAATATTGCATTTGCAAAATAGCTAGCGAAAATTAAATTACAATTACAATGGCGACTGCTTTTCTTGACATTTGGCTTGCCAACTGCCGCCGCCGGCTAAATGCAATAAATAGCATGATAAATAATAAATAAATAAATGAAAATAGCAGTTTTGGAATTTTTTCCATATTTACACCGGTGAAATTCAAATATGTGATTGCGCAGCAGGATTATGTATTGCGAAACGTAAATATTTTGGCATTTAATGTTAGGCGATCACGGATGTTCCATCCAATTCAATCCAATTAATTTATTTCAAATGTAACATATACATTACAAACATATATTCAATACGTACATATTATAAAAAGAAAAAAATACATGAAAGAGATTCATGTCAAAGTAGTAGGAGAATCCTGCTCCGGAAAACCCCTTCGGATACATGGAACAGATCAATATCCAGTGCGATGTTGTTCAGCATAGCGGTAGCCCTTCCAACAGGCATAACCATAGGCAGATTGGTCCTGAATATCGGAATATGAAACAATCTATGCTGACGCTGTCTTAGGTAATTATCAGGAACATACAAACCAATGCTCATCATAATCTCAGAATCATCGATCATACCGCGCAACAATCGATAAATATGTGTAGTCAAATACACATTCCTTCTAGTCTCTAAACGGTTGTAGCCGAGCATACCCTGGAGAAACTCGGTCGGGTTAAGCCGAGGATAATACCCCCACTCTCTCATGTAGAGATATCTCAGAAACTCCTTTTGGATTTTCTCTATCATAAGAGAGCACTTCAGTTCATGTGGCCCCCAAATCATCGAGCCACTCTCGAGTCTACTTCGCAACGAGGAGTTGTAAAGAGTTCTCAGTACGCTGGAATTTTCGAAAACCCTGGCAGTACGCAGAACAAATCCCAACATCTTCAATGCATTGCCGCTGATTGTCTCTATGTGTTCATGAAATGTCAGGGTGCTCACAAATTTAACGCCCAGATCCCAGTTCCATTGTGATTGTGAATACGATAAACAGCCATGGCGAGATATTGTTATCACGTCGCTTATTAGCATGTCGATAGTTATTTGTGATTGATTTACAGTGTGTTTTTTGGTTGGCTGGAAGATATTGATTTTTTAAAATGATTATTTTTTGTTTTTTTACAATAAACATAAGTGATAAAACAGAGTATTAAAAAAATAAAGCAATGAAATACATATTAATAGTAAAAATAGTAAACAAAAAAATCCTACAAATGCATGGCCTGTTCGTGGGTATACAAGAAAATATTAATGAATTTTTGCTCCTATAATAAATAATGGACAGTTATAATACTTTTGTGTAACATAAATAAGAAAAAATAAAATATTCCACAAAAGATTATATGGTATTTTTTTTATAGTAATTAAAAAAGGAAATAAAAAATATTTTTAAAAAACACTAAAATATTCCTTATTATTAAAGGGCAACAAAATATTTAAATTTATTTCAACAGAGGGAAAAAGTTTTCGAGAAGGGAATATGGAAGTCTAGGCATTTACAGGGCTTATGAATGTTACACAGTGTGTAAAGTGGCCACTTAAACCAGCCAATGACAGGTCATAAGCCCTGTAAATGCCTAGACTTCCATATTCCCTTCTCGAAAACTTTTTCCCTCTCTGTTGAAATAAATTTAAATACGAACAACTCCCTAGGGAGGAAATCCAGCCAGTCTGCAAGCATTTGGACATAAGGCAACAAAATAAATCATAGAAAAAAAGAGTTCATATCTTTAGTTTGAATCCAGGATAGTGCATGTTTTTTAAAAAGAAGGAAAATTTTGAAAGTTTGGAATCAATGAAATATCTTTCAGAAATTGGTCCGGTCCGCCAAAGTACTTATCCATGTACTTGAAGTTTTAAAATAAAAATAAATAAATAAGAAAACACCCATTTAACGCATTATTTTATTGAATATTGATATTATAATCAAGCATATCTTGTATACATAATGATTAAATAAACATTTCTTAGAGAATATAGTTATGCTGTATCAAACATAGCCGATATTCTAAAATAAATGTAAACCTATCCCTTAGTAAAACAACAGTTCAACTTCCCAACATTCATTATACAACTTGACATTAACTTTATATTAACTTTCAAACAGTAGAATAAATTAATGTTTGTTCTAACATTATATATACTTAAATGTTTTTAGAATATTTAATAGATGCAGTAAGTAAATAATTCCTTTATAAGCATTTTAAAATTACTTTTTAAGCTAAGTGGTACATTCATTTTGTAACGTAATGTTTTCAAACTAATTTGCAGTTTCTGATAAAACCTCGGGAAAATGAAGCAAAATAAATACACATTTCATTTGATAAGAAAAGCAATCCAAAATATCACTCCAGAGAATATACAAGGCCTATGTAAGACCTCTATTGGAGTACGGAGTCTCTATTTCACTAAAGACGTTGAGCTGCTGGAAAACTCCAAAGATGTGCGGTAAGGATGCCCAGCCACGGTAGATTAAAAGCGCTAGGACTTAACATCATTGGAAGAACGATGGAAGAGAGGGGCCTTGATAGAATCGTACATACTAAATGATTACTCTGACTGTAACAATTCAATCCAAGCACCAATTTATGGGGTCATAACTGGAGGCTCTATCGTTCTCAATTCCACTTCAATATCAAGAAAAACTTATTTTCTAGCAGGGTAGTTTCAGACTGGAATAAATTGCCGAGCCTATAGTCCTTAAAATATAGCTTGATTAAAATGCCTGGCTGCCAAACTAATGTCAATAGTGATGGGAAATTACTGATCACTGAGCATGTACCGACCAAATCGATTTTATCAGTTTTTTATGCAAACATGAAACTTTATTTCCGAAAATTAATATACAAACGCAACATAATGTGTTTAAGACAACTATTTGCCAAAAAATAAGACATTTATACTTTTTTCATGAACAACATCAAACGAATAATTTTTTTATTCGATCAATTTACATTGATCAATTTGTCCAATCTCTAACGTTTATGCAAAATGATGTAACCTTGTAAGAACGTGGTTAATAATTAGGTTTATTTTAGTTTTAAAGCTGATTTTATATATTAATGTTGATTTATGTTTCAAGCATTGTATTAAAAAAATAAATGAACACGCCAGATACGAATGATTTTCGTGTGTCAATATAAATAACTCCTTTGACGTTACTACAAAGTTATGTCGTCACTTTTTCTGACAACTGTCATTCTAATCATGTTACATTTTAAGGACTATAGTTGCATCGCTTCCGTATTGACACGGATTCTAAATTCTCCGAGTAACAGAGAGACTGATATAATAGTTTTGTCCTGTTTCCAGCCAAATGTTGCGTTTTTTTAAATGCGGATAGATGGATAATGTTCGTTGAAGTCGTTTTATCATCCTAACTCATTTTAAGCTTTTTTCAGTTGTCGTTTTCGTCCTAAAGGTGCAAAATATTGATATTAAATATTGTTTGAACTGTAATATTTCACCTTCCTGTATACCTGTGGCGTGAGTTTGAATCGGGTTGTGGTCCAGTGGCTAATTGTGTCGCGGACTCACGGATCAGAGATCCGAGGTTCGAACTCAAAAACGTTATTCCCATTTTACAATAGTGAGTTATTTACTTCTCTTTGAAAATGGCCATTAAATAGTAAAATGTAAATATTTGTGTTAATCACAAGAACGCAAATATTTCTTTAAAAAAGAAAAAGTCTGATCGCTTTTATTTTTTTGCACCACAACAGGCCAGAAGTAGTGGTGAATTACAGTATTGAACACCAACGCTTGAGAAAAATCATATTTGATGTTTGTGTTCTCACCGAGAATCGAATCCAAAACCTTGCGTGCGTGACTCAAGTGTCTTTACCACTACACCACGGACTCCGTCAATTATTGAAATACACTGCATTTTGCATGCAGTGCCCTATGCACCATTGGGTACGACGAGGAGAATGATGATGATAAAAAAATTAAATGGAAAAAATTGCGCAGTCGGCGTCGATAAAACAAGGCCTTCAATTAAAACAAATAAACGTGGCAACGAAAATTTGGTCGATTTTTCCCGAGTTAATTTTATCAGAACTGGAAACAATCACAAGCTAAGTTTGTTAACACAGAATCTAATAATTATTAATAATAATATATTTTGCTTATTTAGTACAATATTGAATACATATTATTTTATGGAAGACAGGACGAATGGCTCACATATCTTTTGAGATACACACTCTTAAAATTTTTCGATACATGCTCTTAAAATTGGTTTATACGTACTATTATAATTTTTAATTGCACACTCAAAATTGTTGACGCATATGAAAACTTTAAAAATTCTTTATGCATTGCTCTTAAAATTTCAAGATACAGACATAAAACTCAATGCAACATTTACCGTGTTTAAATAGACACTTGGAATTTTGGTGCAACTCTTAAAATTTTTAGGTCAACACTTGCACTCTTAAAATTTTGGATATGCCAAATCTAAATTTTTTTTGACACACTTAAATTTTTGGATGCATTCTTAAAATTTTTATTTCGCTTAAAAATATTTATGCAGACTATTAAAATTTTTAGATACACTCTTGAAATTTCTGATGCATACTCTCACAATTTTAAGACGTATAATTTTACATTCTTTAATACACATATGCTCTAAAAAAATTAATATTATGCTGGAACGAAGCGGGACATTTCTTAATTAAAATATAATTTAAAAAATAAAGGGTGATTTACAGAGTTAATGAGTTGCCATTGGCTGATTTATGTGGCCATTTTACACACTGTGACCAGTCAAACCAGCTAATGACAGGTCATAAACCTTGTAAATGCCTAGACTTCTGTATTTGCTTCTCTAAAATGTTTTTCGACTCTTTTGAAACATTTCAATGACTTAGTCTTCAATGGAAAGAAGAAAAGTAAAGGAGAGGACCAAAGGAAAAATTAAGCACTATAATCCACATCAGAACAGGTTATCCTAGTGAGAAGGGAAATCAATTTAGTTTACAATTTTTTTCTCATAATATAATGATATAAATGAACGTAAAGAACTGTGAATTATTGAGTTTACCAAATTTTTATGTGGGTGAAATAATTCAGTTAGAACCTCATCAGAATCGAAGGAATATAAGTGTTCAAATCTAGGCAGAATGGTGAATGTTACACAGTGTGTAAAGTAGCCACTTAAACCAGCCAACGACAGGTGGATGCCTAGACTTCTATATTACCTTCTGTAAAATGTTCGGTTGCAAAATTAATGCTTTAAATATTGGTTGCGAATTATGTGGGTATGCACTTGTCAATTATTGTCACAATTTCTACATCCTTTGTACCCATAAAATCTGTTCACTTCCCGCCTTCAGTATCCTTTGATCATCCACACAACGACCTCGTGTAGTGAATTGCGCGTTTATTTTGTTGAACATGTGCCGCATCACAAACTCATTGTTTCCACCAACCACTTGAGCTGATGATTGGTGTTTGTTTGCTCTAGTGCTGGTGCTGCTCGCGAGTGACCGCCAGACCCGAGCAATTCCATCAAGAATGAACCAGGTTGGTGGCTTCCATTCCTGATTCATTTCATTTGTTGGGGTTGTGACTGATTGAAACTGCACACCGCATAGAAGGATATTAATTTATTTTTATGAAATTTAAAATACAGGCCACTCCGCTAAATAACATCGTAGAAGCTCTAGGGCTTCGCCCCTTGCTATTTCTCGCCCCGCATCTGCGTGGGAATTCGTTTTCCCACAAAATATTAATGATAAATTTTGGCATAACTCAAATTGAAATGTCCCCCTCAATTGTGGCGGCGATAATATTATAATTTAACGTTTTCAATGCATCAAAAATATACGCATAGTGTATATTTTATAAATTTAAGCAAGGAAAGATTAAGCATCTAGAAATTATCTTTATAATTGATTCGAATCTCTATATTAGTGATACAATAAAAATATGAGTATTTTTCAACAAGTTTAGTGTTACAATAATCATTATTTATATGCATAAATAATACCATGTCACATAAAATTTTAAGACAAAGCCGTATTTTTCAAAACCAGAAAAAATAGTAATTAAAATTTCAATTTTAATTTATTGAAACAAATTGCATGATTACTCCGATGTTAACATAAGTTGTGTTCATTTTCTTCAATTTAAAATGAGCACTAAAGGTAAACAAAATGGAAAATGTAATAGGGGAGCGGAGGGTAATGTCGTTCACCTAACTTTAAAGTTTAATTTTTTGGGATCCATACGTTACAAAGCTAACTTGTATGTACCAATTTACCCGTAATTTAGTTAAATTTCATATGACCAATGCTTATTTATATGTGGGAAGTACGGAATTACCCAAAACGTAAGTGTCATTCCGTACGTCATTCTTGTGATTTCGTACATTCATTTCGAGGCTCAAAAATTGAGTAATAATCCAGTTCTTCTGAACATTTTTGAATATTGCAAATGGTCTCTTCTGCCATCTGACTACCGAAGTACTAACATATATATACATTGCTTTCTTCCAACTTAAAACTGCTGTACGGAATTGACCACTGTACGGTATTACCCTCCGCTCCCCCACGTCATTCGAAAGACAATTGTTTGCTCTACATAATACTTTGTTTGGTTTTACGTATTATTTTATTAGAAGCCTTCAAAATGGAATTCAAGCAAACGAAAGTGAGCATTTTCGACACCCTTCTGTTCGCGTTCAACCGAGGGAATAAAGGAGAAAACAAATAAGGAGAATACATGATTGACTAATTTATTGTAATATAATGAAGGAGAATTATCGGGGTCGGTATTGAAAGTTTAACTATAAAATGTTTGCCTTAAGCATGGGTGTTTACGTTTTTTTCCTTATGAAATGAAAACAAGAGAACAAATTAGTCAATAAGGTATTCTAAATGTAAATATTTTTTTTTACTCAGCGCTAACACAGTATAACATTTTTGGTAATAATTGTAAATGATACAATCATAGAATTACGAATAATCCAGAAACCGCATACGCGCATCAAACAGAAGGCGACTAAACTACTCTTAAATGAGTTGTTTTATGTTTTGACCCGTTAGTTTTTTTTGTAGACGTAGCTCAGTACGCAACTGCCGATTTGAATTCAACTATGCCGTGTTGTGTCATTTTAAAGCGTAGACATACTGCTGAAGAAACAAGATGGGATAACATTTCACGTGTAAAAAGCAAATGCGTGTGTAAGTAGCAAATGCATTACTTAAAAATTGAATTATTTTTCCACCTATCAGATTGTCAAAGTAAACAAAATGGATATTTTGTTAGTGTTGCTAGGGTAGTAAATTTTTTGCGCTACTTTGCTTATGTAATGAGGGAATTAATGAAAATTGAACCTCTCGGATTAAACAACGCCGTGGTGGACATTTGACCGACATTATCTTTAAAACATCAAATATTATTTGACATGACATAAAAATATCTGTTTTATGTAAAATAAAATTATTTTAATTTTATTTATTTTAGTTCAAAGTTCATAGATTAAATTTATTTAATAATCCTTTACTTATCTACTCTGTTGTGTCAATCAATGTTTCCGCGTGTACAATATTTTTTTAGAGAAATCAACAATTTAAAAAAATATATATATATTTGATTGTCTTCCATTTGTGTTATGATTATATGTTTCGCGATCTGGCAACATTACGTGGCAACTTAACGCATGCGCGCGGCGATTGTGGGAGGTTTTTCGAACACAGTCCGATGTGTTCAAATATGATTCTACGCTCCTTCTGGACTATTCTTAATTCTATGGATATAATTTTTAAAAACACAAGTGTTAAGTACGCATTAGTGATAAATAATATTAAATTAAGAAAACTTCATAAAAAATTAAAAAACATGTTAGGTTATCTTAAATTTAAATAATATTAAGTTGTACGCTTTCTATTTTTGAAAATTTCGACACATTTTTGGCAACGCAAACATTTGCGATTTGTCCAACATCTTGGCAAGCAAATGAAATGCAAGTACGTGTTATTATGTGTCTTTTAAGGTCAAATCCCTGTGCTTAGAGTAATTGTACTCCACTGGCTAATAGAGTCGCCCGTACGGACAAAAACCGCTCTATGAAGATCAATCACGAAGTTAGCTACAGTTTACAGCGGGCCGTAGGTACTCGGGTCGAGAATTGCAAGCGCAAACCGAAACCGTCCGTTACACGCTTATTGAACTAAAAATTTGTTACGCTTTTTTTCTATGCAAAAGAGCTAAGGGCCTTCTCTCGTGAATTATTACTCTGAGAAATATATTTACTCAATGTAATTGTGGTATTTAAAAAATACTTTTTTATATGATTATAAGCATACTTAGAAATCTCCACCAGATACAAAAAAATAGTTATTGATGCCAAAATAAAATACATAAAAATTTACCTACCGAAATAATAGCGTAATTCAAAACCGTCTCTAAATCTTGCAAAAGCAGTTTTCAATTATACTACTTGACGCCGCTGCCAAACAATCCCCTGACTGTCAAACCAAGTCGTCGAAAGGGTCGAGAGTTTCGAATACCAGTTGCTCAATCACAAATAACAACCGACGTGCTAATAAGCGACGTGATAACAATTTGTCACCATGGTTGTTTATCGTATTCGCGTTCACAATGCAACATCCGTGAACACCTAATATTAAATGTCAAAATATTTACGTTTCACGACGTATAATCCTGCTGCGCAATCACATATTTGAATTTCACCGGTGTAAATATGGAAAATATTCCAAAACTGCTATTTTTATTTATTTATTTATTATTTATCACGCTTTTTATTGCATTTAGCTGGCGGTTGGCAAGCCAAATGTCAAGAAAAGCAGTCGCCATAGTATTTGTAATTTAATTTTCACTTTTTTGTATTAGATACTCCTTACTATTTTGCAAATGCAATGTATTGTATTATTTTTTATAGTAAACGCCAATTTTTGCCAGTAAATTGAATTTATTTACGAGGAAAACAAAAAACAAACCGACACGAGCTTTGACTTAAAGATTGACTGCGATAACTAAAGCATGCTCATTATTGTTCATTGTGATCGCTCAAATGCTTAGCACGTTAACTTTTAAGCACGTCGATAGTCATTTGTGAATGAGCTACTGGGAGTATATGTTACGGAAACTGGCAGCTTTTAAAAAATAACTATATTTGGAGATCGGATATTTACTCAGTGAAAACCAAATACCGCCTATATAACGCATGCATAACACATATTCTCCTCTACGGATGCGAATCGTGGCATCTCACTAGGGCCCAAAACAGCATAATTCTACATTTTGAGAATACGTGTCTCAGAAGAATGTTGGGTGTGCGGTCGTTTGACTCTGTGAGGAACGAAGTAATAAGAGAACGTACGCAGCAAACTCCGTTGACAATTATCGTCAAGCGGAGGCGATACGGTTGGCTTGGCCATGTGCTGCGGATGCCTCCTGAGAGCCTTAACACGCTTGCCTACTTTACAAGGCATCAGGTTCTCGATGTCCTGCACGTCCACTGATCGGCAGTTCGTGTCAGAACTGTGAGACGCGAACCTGACTTGGGAGGATGCACAGGAGCTGGCAGCCGACTGAGATGCTTGGAGGATCTTTGTGGACACCATATGCTCCATGGAGATTTCTAAGTTTGCGTCTTTTTCAACCCTTATCTATTGTGTTAAAATACTTAATTCCTATGCGAGAGTTTAAAACGGCCATTATAAAAGACATTTGCCTCAGGCACTGAAGTTCAGAGATCACGGTAATGAAATGTAATTTTACTTAAGCCTGGATATTCTGTGCTGTATTTGATATACAAAAGCACTAAATAAAAATTGGCACGATTTAAAACTAAAAATGTTTTAAACATTTCATTTTTATTACAATATAACATACATATTTCAGAGCTGCCTGTTACAACAATATATTTTTTCATTTCCGAACAAAAAAATTGAAGTAAACGAAAAATTATTAATCATATAATAATATCCATAGTAAAATTAAAGTTTGTTTCATGCATCACGATAAACTATAGTCCTTAAAAATGTAACATGATTAGAATGACAGTTGTCAGAAAAAGTGACGACATAACTTTGTAGTAACGTCAAAGGAGTTATTTATATTGACACACGAAAAATCATTTGTATCTGGCGTGTTAATTTATTTTTTTAATACAATGCTTGAAACATAAATCAATATTAATATATAAAACCAGCTTTAAAACTAAAATAAACCTAATTATTAACGACGTTCTTACAAGGTTACATCATTTTGCAAAAACGTTAGAGATGGGACAAATTGATCTAATAAAAAAATAATTAATTTGATGTTGTTCATGAAAAAAGTATAAACGTCTAATTATTTGGTGAATAGTTGTGTTAAACACACAATAATAGTCTTGTTTTTCCGTTTTTTATATCAATTTTCGGAAACAGAGTTTAATGGTTGCATGAAATAACTGATAAAATCGATTTGATCAGTGATCAGTAATTTCTCCTCAGTAATGAAATTAGTTTGACAGCTGTCATTCTAATCAAGCTACATTTTAAGGACTATGGATTTCATTTTGTTCGACTTATTCTACAGGCAATTTAAGAAGAGACTTGACGTTTACTCGCTCATGAAGTTCTGTAAATATTGACAGCCAAGTGTAAGAAACAAATGCCGTACGGCATCATCGGCGGCAATAGTGACGTACCGCCGGAAAACTTCATTATCGATCGACAATATCGACTTCATATCGAATATTATTGTGCGTGTTAATTTAAGAATTTCGCAATACGATTAATTCAATTCCATCGACGATGATTTTGACGCCGACCTTATTTATGTGCCAATTAAAAATAGTTAAACTAAAAAAAAAAAATTAACTATTATTATAAAAGCTATTTCTGTTGTTATCTTTTTCATACTATAATTGAACGTAGATATGCAGAAAGTAGGCAGCCGTAGAAAAGTGAAACCGAGTAAATAACACCTTTGCGAAACGAGTGAATAATCAAATCTACACAACAATTGGAATGGTTTTGACTTTGGCAAATGATAAACGAAAAATTCATTAGTTTTTTTTTATATTGCAAACAAGAATCTAACTATGTATTTGACCAGTTTTAAAGTACCGTCAGATTTTCGCTATGCTGTAAGTGTTTTTTGCAATTTGTGAAATGCCGTTTTTGTGATCGACACTATTTTCAGAAGGTGATTATTACAGTTTTTTTGTCTGAAAGCGGTTACGCTGTTTTTAGCAAAACATTGAATTCACCTTACTGCACGGCTATTTTCTGCATAACTACGTTCCATTTTTTGTGGGATGCATATTATAACTTTTTCTCTTGTATTATTTTGTCTTACTTTGATTTATGTATTTCTGTTGATTGACCAAATTAAACAAAATAACTGCTTTAATGTTTTTTTTACTAAACGATTTTATTTTTAGTAATAAGACAGGCACCGTGGCGTAGTTGGTTAAATGGCCAACTGGGAAACTGGCGCCGCAGGTTCGATTCTCGCCAGTTGCAAGAAAAAGAATCCGACTGTTCCTGTTCCCTAAACTCAAATTACCAGTTTGTGGAAAGCATTTTGACTTGATTCAGGTGAAAAAAGAAAATTCGCAGAGGGAACTGAAAGCCATTCCGAAATCGGCCTTCGGAACGTGCTATAAAGATTGAAAAAAAACGTTGGCATTTGTTTATTGCCTCGAATGGCGAATTTTTTGAAGGGGATAAAATAAATAAGCTAATTTTTTTCATTGAGTACCTATATCTGAAGGCGCCGCAGCTTAGTTGGTTAGACGGCTGACTGTGAAACTGGCGCCGCAGGTTCGATTCCCACCAGTTGCGAGAAAAAAATCAAGAAAGATTTTCTTCTCATTTGGTCTGGGTGTTTTGAGGTATTTTTTACAACCTCCTCCATATTCCCCTTTTCCCACCTGATATTCCTTTTAAAATAAATTTAAAAAATATATTTAGTCCTAAATATGACAACCCGTTTCTATTTACCCTACCTGACGGCAAATTATTCGATATTGAAAAATCGATATCGATATCGATATCGAAAATCGAAATGAGAAAGTCTCTCACAACACGATTGTAATCTGTCAAAAGTATCTTCTTAAATTGTCTGACTTGTGGTTACAACATATATTAGACATTTTCACAATATATAGCACAAATTTATAATATTTGCAAGTAAACGACACAATGATATGAACTTTGGAAGATACCGTTACATTTTGGATATGTTTGTATATAATTTTAATCTAGTAATTGTAAATAATTTGATGATTTAACTTTTTTATGATATAGTACAATAAATTTGATAAACAAGTCATTTTGAACATTTTTTTGTTGATAAAAATCACAATTACAAAATGGGTTCAATTGATTTTAGTATGCGGTTGATAGTAATTATGATATATTTAACCTCAAATCTATGTCATTCACAATTTTAAATACATAAAACTCAGATTTGAGTCATTGGCAAGGTATGGTTGCCGACTAGAATTATATTTAATTCAAATTGAAATCACTAGCAAAGTAGTGTTAGGTACCAATTTGAAATACATTCGACTCAGATCTGAGTCATTAGAAAGGTAGTTTTACCCCTTTGAATACATAAAACTCTCAATCATTTTTTTTGTTTATAAAAATCACAATCACAAATTGAATTCAATTGATCTTAGTATGCGGTTGATAGTAATTATGATATATTTAACCTCAAATCTATGTAATTCACAATTTATATACATAAAACTCAGATCTGAGTCATTGCGAAGGTAGTGTTGCCGACTCGAATTATATTTAATTAAAATTGAAATCACTAGCAAGGTAATTTTACCCTTTTGAAATACATAAAACTCTCAGAGTGTTACCGACTAGAATTATGTTGATTACGTTTATATTGGAATCACTAGCAACGCAAAGTTACCGACTTGATATACTTAAACTGAAATCTGAGTCATAGGCAAAATTACTGAAATTTATTAAACTCAGACTCAGATTTGAGTGTTGCCAATAAACCTAAGTCTCAAGTAAATAGTGTTCTCAATTAGAAACAGCAATATGACGTTTTATTTCAACAATTTGTTTTGTGGTTTGGATTTTATGATCGGGTTGTGGTCCTGTGGCTAGTGTCTCGGACTCACGGACCAAAGGTCTGTGGTTCGAATCCCACTCTACCCCAACTTGATTCCATTTTCTAATAATGAGTTATTTACAACTCGTTGAAAATGGCCCTCAAAATTAAATATTTGGGTAAATCATAAGAACGCAAATATTTCTTTTTTTAAAACAAAAAAAAAAAAAAAATTCTAAATTATATGATATGTTTACTGTAAACAATTTTATATAATTGAAGAATATGATGTTATTAGTTCTTACAAGTTAAATTGATATGTTACCATATATTGCTTTTTCAGCATAAATTTATGCAAATTGATATTTTAAAAACTATTTAAAAAAAAATGATTTTTAAATAATTACTTATGCCAAATAATGAATTCTCAGTTCAAAATAAATGTGTTTTCAATTTAAAATTTAGCTTAAAAAATATATATTTTGAATTTTAAAAGCAGGAAAACAAACACTTCCACTACATTATTCTGTATTTAAAAAAAATATCCAAATTTTGAATTAAAAATACTGATATAAAAATTTCATCAGAAAAATCTTAGTCACTAAAATAATGTTTCCAATTTAAAATAGATACAATCCAAATAAAAGTCACTAGCAAAAAGGTGTTTTACAATTCTAAAAATATTCAGTAATCCCTAAGTATTTTGTCACAATTTTAAAAGATATGTTCCTTACTATAAACATTCATTTGAAAATGAATGATATGTTTGAAATTACCTTCTGTCGTTTTAAAATTTCAATCTTTTATTCACAAACAGTTTTTAACATCTTACCAAAATTTTCATTTGACATAGCAATATTCATTCGAAAAATTATATTCTTTCAATGGCAAAATCTCGCTTTGAATTTCCTTTTGACAGTTAATATTTAGAAATGAGTAAGTAAAATTATTAATCATTCTGACTCATACGCGCATTTAATTCAAACAATAAACAATCATTCAAAATAATTATTAATATATAATAAGTATTTATTTTTTGTGTGCGCGCAAGAATCAAAAACAACAATAAAAAATCACAACTTAAGTTATCCTGAAGATTTTACAAAAACATAACTGAATAGTATTTTTTTATTATTAATTTAAACCAGTAAAACTGTAGAAATGATAATCACCTTTCAATTGTTTTAAATTTTAGTAAATTAGTTTTTAAAATGTTTTAAAAATCTCGAAATTTTGTTTTGTTTTAAAATTATTTATGACACGAAAACACATAATACAATGTAACAGTACAATTCTCACGAAAACCATTCAATTTCCAATATAAATTCAAAATATATATATAAATAATATGGGTAGGTCAGATAAGATTTTTGAAAATTAAATATATAAAAAAATATATAAAACTTAATTGGGAATGTAAAAAAAAATCATGGACAATCGAACGCCACATGAAAATGGAATAAATGATTTGTTTTAGTATTTAAAAGTGGTACAAGGATAGTTCCCTGTGGAACACCATTGAACAAAAGTAACTAATTGCAAAATATCATACTGTAGTCGCTTAAAGGTAATGCAGGTAAATTATCTCTTATTTCTCAATTTGAAATTTGTTGAAGAAATATTTATATATACGAGCGAAATAAGTGGTGTCCTGGTGCCAACCCTTATGTATGTGAACGAAGTATGAAATAGGAAAAACAATTATGAAAGTAGGCTAAATGCTGTCTAAATGCATTCTCTCAGGCACATATGTGGTAAAACTATGTATGATAGGTCCACAAATGTCAAGATTCGTGCATTATGTAAGGCTGAGACTAGCATTATCGAGAAAATCGAAAAAAGAGCGCTGCGTTGGTTTGGACATGCAGAGCGAATGGACAGAGAAAGAACGGCTGACAGAATTTACGGCCGAGAAGAGATGGTACCATAATCTGACAAATGCTCGAAGATGGACAAGTCAAATGTCGGAATAATCGGCGTGTGTGCATGAGAAGGTGAATGAACGTAGAGGAAGCGAGTTCTGGTGCAAAATCAGGGTTATATGGCGTTCTATAATCTCTGCTCATCGCTACGGAGAAACTGCATCGAGGGTTTGTTTTTTTTATAAAACTTTTCTTTTCTTGAAAGCTTAATTCTTCGGGGAGGGATGTAAAACAAAACGCAAGAATTTAACAGACAAAATCTCATCTGACCCGTGCAATTTCAAAGATCGGCTTAACAATTTTCAATCACTCATTCCATCGTATCGTACTGCACCTTCTTCACCTTGAGGTATCTGAATATGCCGTAGCCCGTTACCGTGCACAGAACTGCTATGCTGAGAGTCGCCCCCACGGCGATGGGGGCAGTTTCGTCCCGCAACGACCCCCCGATGGCGCACTGGAACGGCGTGCCGAAGGCGTTCTTGGCCTTGTACATGAAGGCTTGAAGTTGGAAGTCGCGGAGGTACAGCGTAGCTTCGTGGTCGAGGGAAGAGCTAGAAAAAAAGCATAAAATTCAACAATGTTTCAGTATGTCCAAATGCTTGCAGGCTGGCTGGATTTCTTCCCTAGGGAGTTATTCATGTTTAAATTTATTGCAACAGAGAGGGAAAACAGTACAGAGAAGGGAATATGGCAGTCTAGGCATTTACAGGGCTTATGACCTGTCATTAACTGGTTTAAGTGGCCGCTTTACACAACGTGTAACATTCACCATTCTGTCCATGTTTGAACATCCACATTTCCTCAACTCTTCCATCTGTTAACTTTTGTGAAGTAAAGGAGCTGAAACCTTTATTATGTGGGTGAGATTCATCCGGCTGAACCAAATCACCTACTAGGCGACGCCTGAAAACGATTTTCCAATTTTAATGCGTCTTCTTTTACCAGGTGGTTAATACAACAATATTTGATTATGTCCAAATGCTTGCAGACTGGCTGGATTTCCTCCCTAAGGAGTTATTCATGTTTAAATTTATTGCAACAGAATTATTTATTACGTAACGTTTTTTTTTTGAAAATTTATTTATTAGCCCTTACGGATTAATACATTCATTTTACAAAAATAGTATACACTGGTAAACGTCGTTTTACGTTTTACTTTACACACTGTGTAACATTCACCGTTCTGCATATGTTAAGACATTCACATTTCCTTAACTCTTCCATCTGTTGACTTGTGAAGTAATACGGGAGGTGAAATAACAATGTAAATATAATAAAGTGGGGGGGAGGGGGGGGGGGTACTAGCAAATAAATAGTGAAATCTGTCGGGTACGCTCAAAAATCGACCATAAAAATAATTTAAATACACCTCTTCAGGTACCGATAGCTGAAAGATCGTCATTGACGGTCTCTCTGGCTCTCGGGGGCTCTCTTGAGGCATCCACAGCACATGTCCAAGCCAGGTGCACCACCGCACCCCCAAAACGCTCGTTATCGGAGGCTGCTGGGTCCATCCTCGGACTTCAATGCTAGTTTCTTCTTTTATTTTTCTCGGTCGGTTGCTACTTGCAGCCAGGTTTCACCCTCTACAGCAGCTATGTCATTGGACCATCTTTTCTGAGGTCTTCCGACGCCTCGCCTTTTCTCCCAAGGTCTCTATCTTAAAATTTTGTGGGTCCGTCTTGTGGGGTCTTGTCTCGCAACATGTCCCACCCATTGCCACTTCAGTCCTGCTCCGCGATCCATGATATCCGTTATTCTGGTTCTGTTCCTAATTTCTTTATTTCTTATTTTGTATTTTAGGCTTATACCGAGCATAGATCTTTCCATGGATCGCTGTGTGCGTTTAAGCTTTTCTACATTTCTTTGTGTGAGGGCCGTGGTCTCTAATGCATATGTAGTCACTGGCAGTACGCATAATTCGTAAGTTTTACTTTTCAGACAAATCAGAATCTCTTTATTTTCAAGTATGTGCCTAAGTTTTCCAAAAGCTGCCCAACTCATTCCTATTTGTCAATGTTAATTATGAAATCAAAATGAAGAATCTTAAGCCTCACATTCTCCACAATGCTTACTCTCAAATTTGGCGTTTTGCGTTTCAGTGAGGGGCCAGAATTCAAACCCATATGGTAACAATAATTATATATATACAGTTGGATAATTTATAAAGCGCCATTTTTGTGAAAATCACTTCAAGGGCGCTGTACAATTAATAAATATCCCAGTACGTCTTGCAGCTACAGAGCGCATGGACGGTTGGGATTCTAGTTCCTCGTTTTCAATTAAGATCAATAAAAAAATATAACAGATAGGAGCTAGATTACAGGACGTCTTGCAGCTACAGAGCGCATAGACAGTTAGAAATTTAGCCCCCATTTACACATTTTAAAAATTGACAAATAAATTTAGTGTATTAATGATACTAAAAAAAATAAAAAAATAATTTGAATAATAAAAATGAGAAAGATTACAACACGTCTTGCAGCTACTAAGCGCATAGACGATTGGAATTCTAGACCCCATTTATAAAATTTAGGTATTTTTAAGTTGGTATATGAAAGCTAGATAACCAATCATCGTGCAGCTACAAAGCGCATGGACGAGTGGAATTCCAGCAAAGTTAGAATGATATCAATAAATTTATAAAAAATAGAGCATAGTAGTAGGTTTGTCAAGTGTTCATGCCAAGAAGTAAGCGATAAAAAACTAAATAAATAAAGCACTGTATCAACTCCATGGTTAACAAAAGGAGATAGATGTCCGAAGAGAATCTTTTGTAGACAGTAGGTAGATATCGTCACCATGTGGTCCACTAGGCTGCTGGAGAATTTCTGGAAACGCACGTGTGTAGACTGGGGGATTATGCCTATTGTTCCAACGACTCGGTGTCCATTTTGGTCCGTATTATTTCATTTTATGAGACGCAACATTCCTGTTCAATTCACATTTTTAAATGAATATTTTTTGTATGAGTTAGTTATAGAAGTTTGATTTATCATTTTGTATATTATTAGAAGGCAGATATTTGAAATTTTATGTATTTATCAATAAATGTCAGTTCACTTTCAATAGCACTGTTGTAATTTATTAATTATGGGTGTAGTGTTCCAAATAGCAAAATGTAGGTACTTTCGCGTCAAAAGCTGATGGATTCTTAAACGGTTTTAATGATTCACATAAAATTTTATGATTTAAAGGTTACAGGCGCACTATTTTTTGAAAGTTTCTATTGTTCACTATTTGTCACATATTTTGTTAAGAATAAAGTATAAAACAATGCTATTAAATAAATAGTATTCTTTTTTCCACTGTTTGTCTACAACATGACTACACTACTACACACTAACGACTTATAAACATTAACTCATTGTTTTCTAACATATAACAACTTATTTTTAAATTTATTATAAGATTATAAGCTACGGTTGGAGAGGAACTATATTTCACGCCCAGCCCGGACGGTGGCTGAGCGCGATTATTATAAGTAACTTACTGGGGGTCTTGATTCTCCAAAGGTACGGCCGTTTCCTGTGAACAGGCGTAGGACTTTCCCACCGGAGTGGGGAACAGCAGAGCTGGGACTATGGTGCCGAGCTCTGCCTTCACACCCGAGACGGCCACGTGCTCAAACAGCTTGTTGTCGGTGTTGTACAGAATTTGGACGCGAGACACGTACCAGCGCTCTCCGCCGGGAGTCTGCAAACAGTAGAAACAACCAGATTTTGATTGAGGATGATCAGTGTTTAAAAAAAATAAGAATTGTCAATGGACCATCAAAAAAGCCAAAATAAATGACAATTTTACGTATTGTATTATCATCGTAATAATTTTTGGATTTTTTAAAATCATCCTCATCATGAGTTCAAGTCGATGAATGTTCCTGACATTTAAAATTAAAACCACGTTCAGTTCAAAAACGAATTAGTTGTACCCGCTAAAAGCGAAAAGACGCTAAACAACGGAAAACATGGCTACCCCGGAAATCTGTTGCCGGTTGCCACAACAACATAACAACCCTGCAATTGATTGGTTATTGTAAACACGTGATCACATGAATCTGTGTCTTAGCAAAGTAGTTCATTTTTATTAATTTTTCCAAATTTTTAGGGGAAGAACTGGCTCCATCCAATATATGGACTGATCGCGCATGATATGTACGTCTACTCCTGGAGTCTGACTGCCAAATCTGTAGTCCCTATTTAAGATAGATATACCGTTATTCGAGAAAGTCCAGAAAAGGGCAAATGAGATGGTAGCCATAAGGTATAAAATTAAACAAATTATAGGTGTCATGACAATACCAAAGAATAGCATATTACAACAGAGATGAAGAACATTTTAAAGAAGGTAATATGGCAGTCTAGGAATCTACAGGGCTGGTTTAGGGGCCACTTTACACACTGTGTAACATTCACCATTCTGCCCATATTTGAACATTTATATTCCTTCAATTCTTTCATCTGCTGTTTTGGACAAACTTGGACAAACTCAAAATATTGCTGATAAATCCACCTGGTCCATGAAGAAGTATAGAAATGGAAAAAATAACATTTCAGGCGTTACCTAGTATGTAGGTGAAATAATTCAATTTTTGAAACATTTTTGAAAACATTTTTGAGAATCAGAAAAAATGTTTTCCCTCTCTGTTCAAATAAATTTTAATATGAATAACTCCCTAGGGAGGAAATCCAGCCAGTCTGCAAGCATTTGGACATACTCAAACATTGTTGAACTCACCATTCTACCCATATTTAAACACCTTTATTCCTTCAATCATTTCATCTGTTGATGTTTGTGAAGTTAAAGAGCTGAAACCTTTATTTATGCGGGTAAGACTCATCTAATTGAGTTATTTCACCTACATACTAGGCAACGCCTGAATTTTTTTTTTTCAATTTCTATACTTCTTCATGGACCAGGTGGACTTATCAACAATATTTTGAGTTTGTCGAATTTTTTGTAGACAAGGACATGATAGGTTATAAGCCCTGTAGATGCCTAGACTTCTTTATTACCCTCTCTAAAATGTTCTTCATCTCTGTTGTAATATGTTATTGTTAACAGCTCCCCAGGGAGTTGAATCCAGTCCTTGTCTACAAAAATTGTGGCAAACTCAAAATATTGTTAATACCAAAGAAGTTGTATTTCCGGGAAAGTGATTGATTGCTTCGCAATACAATATGATTCTAAAATCATAATAAATTACTGTTTGGTGCGTACCTTGGCAAAGTTCCATATGAGTCTGAATCCTTTAAAACTCATGGTCATAGATTCTGTATCTTCGTATCTGCAGTTACCAGTAACAGTAGTCTGGTCCGGTACAAACAGGTCTGCTTCCTGAAATCATCGATAACACATAAATTAATGTCATATACGAGGCGGCGCAAAAGTTGTCACCCGATGTTCTTTGGCAGTATTTTTTTTATGAATGAAAAATTTTGGCTCTGCTTTTGGATTGTGTTTATCTTATATCTTAGTTTTTTTCCCATTACGTCGAGAAAATGATATCGACCAAGTGGCCACCGCCAGGATTGATTCAATTCAATTCATTTATTTTAAATATAACATATACATTACAAACATATATTCAATTCGTACATATTTAAAAAAGAAAAAAATACCCGAAAGAGACTCATGTCTAAGTAGTAGGAGAATCCAGCTCCGGAAAACCCATTCGGATACATGGAACAGATCAATATCCAGAGCGATGTTGTTCGGCATAGCAGTAGCCCTTCCAATAGGCATAACCATAGGCAGATTGGTCCTGAATATCGGAATATGAAACAATCTATGCTGACGCTGTCTTAGGTAATTATCAGGAACCTACAAACCAATGCTCATTATAATCTCAGAATTATCGATCATACCGCGCAACAATCGATAAAAATGTGTGTTCAAATACACATTCCTTCTAGTCTCTAAACCGTTGTAGCCGAGCATACCCTGGAGAAACTCGGTCGGGTAGAGCCGAGGATAATACCCGCACTCTCTCATGTAGAGATATCTCAGAAACTCCTTTTGGATTTTCTCTATCATAAGAGAGTACTTCAGTTCATGTGGACCCCAAATAATCGAACCACTCTCGAGTCTACTTCGCACCGAGGAGTTGTAAAGAGTTCTCAGTACGCAGGTATTTTCGAAAACCCTGGCAGTACGCAGAACAAATCCTAACATCTTCAATGCAGCACCACTGATTGTCTCTACGTGTTCATGAAATGTCATACGGTTGATACGGGCCCGATTTAAGGCATTTTCCATCACTCTCTCTAGAACTTCCAGCGATAGGTTCTCTTATTCTTGACGTATATTATCTTTGAGAGCAATCTATCTTCAGCAGAATGCACGTAGCTCCCGAAGAACTGTTGACTCGACACAGGGTCAGCCCTGGCTAGACAGTGTAGGGACTGGACCAACTAGACTACCCGGGCTGTAGTTAAAGGCTTACCACTCTCTCTCAAAGTTTGCTGTTGTATTTGATACTGAAAAGTCCATCTGTTTTCAGCAGAATGCACGTAGCTCCCGAAGTACTGTTGTCTCGACACAGGGTCAGTCCTGGCTAGGCAGTGTAGGGACTGGACCAACCAGACTACCCGCAGCTGTAGTTAAAAACTTACCACTCTCTCTCCGAGTTTGTTGTTATACTTGATACTGAGGAGTCCATCTGTCTTCAGTAGAATGCATGTAGCTCTCGAAGTACTGTTGACCCGATACAAGGCAGAGCTAGACGGTGTGGGGGCTGGACCTACCAGACTACTCGGGCTGTAGTTAAAGGCTTACCACTCTCTCTCCAAGTTTGCTGTTGTATTTGATACTGAGAAGTCCATCTGTCTTCAACAGAATGCACGTAGCTCCCAAAGTATTGTTGACTCGACACAAAGTCAGCCCTGGCTAGACAATGTAGGGACTGGACCAACCAGACCACTCACAGCTGTAGTTTTTAAAAACTTACCACTCTCTCTCCGAGTTTGTTGTTATACTTGATACTGAGGAGTCCATCTGTCTTCAGCAGAATGCACGTAGCTCCCGAAGTACTATTGACCCGATACAAGGCAGAGCTAGACGGTGTGGGGGCAGGACCCACCAGACTACCCGCAGCTATAGATACCTGGAACAAGATAAACAAATTATATTTTCGATTAAATTATATTAGGGAAATATCACTTTTTTTTATACATTTTAAAAGTAATAAAGATCCATGAAATTCTGTCCAGTAAAAAAAAAAAATGCTGATGGCATAAAAAATATTTTTAAATTTGTAATTTTGTATTCCCGCAAAAACGGTCATTCTATTGGCCACGCCCCTAGTACGTCACGATTCATGTTTATTTGTTCCCGGCCATTTAAATTTATTCAGAACAATATCCCGAAAAAAAAAAGTATAAATGTCTTATTTTTGGTGAATAATTTTATTCAACACACTATAATAGGCTTGTTTTTGCGTTTTTCTTATCAATTTTCGGAGTTTCATGTTTGCATGAAAAAACTGATAAAAATCGATTTGATCGGTACATGTTAATATAAAGCTCAGCTCTCTAGGGAGTTGAATCCAGCCCTTGTCTACAAAAATTTGGACAAACTCAAAATATTGTTAATAATAATAAAGTTAAATGTCTGCTTCTCTCAAAATTTCTATAATTTTTGACCTAAATTTACATACATTGTCACAAAAAATATCAGCCTCGGTAAATATATTGTTATATTGGGCGCATATTCTAGGCATTGTAGATTGTTTAAAATAGCTTGTTGACGCATTTTCTGTGTAAAACAGAAGATTTTGTCTTGCCGGTCTAGATGGCACACGGAATGGAAGTCTTTCAAGTAGGTTTGGAGAATCAATTTTATTATTTATTAATTTGAATAAAAATAACTGGTCTAACATTATTCTTCGATTTTTAAGAGAGTTTATTCCATGGTACTGCATACTTTCGGCATGGTTAGAGAAGTTAATGTTTAACCGGTAGTCGACCTGCTTAAAAAAAAAATGTTGCACCCTTTCTAGTCTATTGATACTTACATTATAGTAAGGTGACCAAATAGGAGTACAGTATTCTACCTGGGGACGAACGAATACGTTTGTATGAAGAAAAGTCTGACCACACATCCTCAATATTGTTTACATTATAAAATAAATAAATAAATTTAAAGCCTTACATCACCAGGTAGAGGAGTTGTCCGGCTGTACTTGGTGACTCTTGGCTTCTTGGTGGATAGTCCTTCTAGCTGGAGGCACATCACGGATCCCATCATCAGGACTAAAACAATAACACAAAAACGAATTAATTTAATCCGGTATAAAACGTTACTTTTCTTGCAATGATATCTCTGTTTTAAATGATGATTGTTGTATACAAACATACTCAAAATATTGATGATTCAACTGAATTCTTTTACTCTTATTTTTTCACATATTTTCAGAATACCACCCTAGAGCTGGTATTCTGAATGGAATTGCGCGTGAAGAGATCGCTCCGTTAAAGCTAGGGTTTCCTAGGACAGCGGTGGCCGTATCTTAACGGCCGCAGTGAACGGTGATGCGGTTGACAGCCGTCGTAAAGGTGACTAGAAAGTGGTTTCCTAGGAAAATCGTATTGATAACCCCGTTAAAAAATAAAACCACTGTCTAGTCACCGTTACGACGGCTGTCCACCGCATCACCGTTCACTACGGCCGTTAAAATACGGGCACCGCTGTCCTAAGCTAGGGTTTCCTAGGACAGCGGTGCCCGTATCTTTACGACCGTAGTGAACGGTGATGCGGTGGACAGCCGTCGTAACGGTGACTAGAGAGTTGTTTCCTAGGAAAACGGTGTTGATAACACCGTTTAAAAATAAAACCACTCTCTAGCAACCTCTACGACGGCTGTCCATCGCATCACCGTTCACTACGGCCGTAAAGAGACGGGCACCGCTGTCCTAGGAAACCCTAGCTTAAGCGTGTATTTAGTACGTATATACGCGTTAAAAATGCGTTTTCTACGCGCGCTTTTGCGTTCAGAATACCACCCCTGACGTCATGGGTTCAATCGCTGGCAGTGCGGATGTGAAATATTGATTGATTTTATAAATTTATTGAATAAATAAATTTACATAGGGAATCTTTATTAAAAAATAACATTAAAAATATTAAAACAACTCTAATGGTTAAATACAAAAATCCGCCCTCTATGACACAAAGTGATCATAATATAATACAACAATGTTTGAGTATGTCCAAATGCTTGCAGACTGGTTGGATTTCCTCCCTAGGGAGAGGTAAAACATTATTGAGAAGGGAATATGGATGTCTAGGTATTTACAGGGTTTATGACCTGTCATTGGCTGGTTTAAGTATGTTTTTCAAATATGGTATTCTTTTTGCAAACGTCAAACTCCGGTCGTCTCACTAACAAAGAAATGTACTTATGTAGGAACATGATTTTTTTAATGTATTGAATTGAACATTATTTTAGTGTTACCAGAAATCCAATAAAAATAAATAAATGGGTAGAAATTATTAAAAAAATAAGGAAAGAATCTGATTGGGATCCACAAAAAACAAATGCTCTTTGTAAACATTAAAAAACAATTTTTTTTTATACACAAAAAAACAACAGCTTTCCATTTTTTTTGCAAATGCATTCTCCTCGAATGCAACCCTGGTAGATCGATGAATAAAGTATTTATGCTCCTAAAATGCGATCGGGTTGTGGTCCTGTGGCTAGTGTCTCGGACTCACGGACCAAAGGTCTGTGGTTCGAATCCCACTCTACCCCAACTTGATTCCATTTTCTAATAGTGAGCTATTTACAACTCGTTGAAAATGGCCCTCAAAATTAAATATTTGGGTAAATCATAAGAACGCAAATATTTCTTTTTTATTATTTTTTTACATATTCGATTGAAGATTTTAATATCTACGAACACGCACAGCGCAAAGATCTATATTTCTTTGAAAACCGCACGTAAATCGGTTGGGCCGTTTAGGAGGATTACGGTGACATCACACGTACAGAGGAATTATATATAAAGATGTGTGACGAGCACGGTAGCCAGGAGTGTTGAAGGCTAATTTTGAGACTAGAATTAATAGCTATAAACTCATTTATATCAACACTTGGTATATTTATCACCGCCCTCCCTTGGCAACTCTTACATTCCGCGAATTTTCGGACCTACCCTCGTGTATAATAATTCTTAATATCATATACGTCATGAAGACATTTCCATTATTATTAAATGCGTGTGGGGATTTTCTCCGTAATGAGAATATGATTACATTTTATATGAAATGAAACGGAAATAGTAAAAAAACCTTACTAACGCATAGTAAAATTACGTTAATTTATGACTACTAAATTTACTACCCAGACCCGGTTCATTCAAATACACATATTTTTTTACTCTCGTACCTACCGAAATTCAAACAGGCGAGTTTATTTTTTGATTACTGGAACTCCTAACAACGGGCAACGTCTATATTTTTTAAGTACTCGTAGTTGTCTGTAATCAGCATTACACAGAAAAAGTCGTTTTTAAATTAAGACAGCTGGCTTCTGGCTGGTTTGTTTGCTTAGGAGCAAATTTCTGTCGTCCTTATAAATAATGTACTGTTCCTTGATCAGCACAGCCCAAACTATGGCTTGCATGTCTCGATTGTGTCGCATTGTAAACTCGAGAGATCTGGATTTTTTTGGTGCAAGTCTTCCTAGATTCAAACAATTACTAAGATTACAGATTACACTAAGATAAACAGAATTTATTTATAATTTTTTATGTACCTACCTACCACGCAGATTTATTTATTTTATTTTATTTGATTAGGTATTTCAACAAATATACATGCTAGAAAACATACAATTTGAAAGCATTCATCGATACAATTTTACATGCATATAACTTAAATTATAGAATTACACAAAATAGATTTATATATTAAGATGTAATACATATTTTTGAATATTTTTTTAAATTTTTTATACAGGATACAATGCAATAAAAAATAAGTTGTACGTGTGTACTTTTTAAATAAGATTTATTCCTCAGATAATATTCGCAAAAGCCGAGAGAGTATCATGAAAAATGACAATTTTATTGTTTCGGCAGAAAATATTTTATTGCCGACACATGCGGCCCATAGGTGTGTGGTATGTAGCAATTTGAAAACCAAGGCAGTTTAAATATTTCCCGATGTCTGAGTGTTCTCAATCCCGCATTTATTTGTATTTTATTTAGGAGGTTAGTATCTACTTTATAGTTTAATATTTTAAATAGAAATTTTATATGGAAAACAACGCGGCGTTTTGTAAAAGAATTAAAATGAAAAAGAGTTAAAAGTTTCTCGTAATTTAAATTTGAACGTGGGTTTTTTAAATTTTTTAAAATATATATTTAGACCCCTGTATTTAGTAGCCTTATGTGTCATGTACAAGGCTAAGGTACTCGGAAAAAAAAGTTTTTGTTTGTCTTGGAAATGGAATGTTCGATCACTGATTTTGGTTTATTACCTTTATGAGTCCAATCACCATTGTTGCAAAGTTCAAGAACAATGGCGCGTGATAACTACTTTTAACTACAGTGTGGATATCTGTTAAGGATATTCCATCTTTCCCGCATTCTGCTTCAAGATTATGGCGTTGCAAACTGAAAAATGGGCACTGAAATAACAGATGTTCAATACTTTTCTGCATCCATCAACAGTTGCATAGTAAATATTTTTAGCCGTTCTTCCGCTGTCCATTCGCTCCACATGTCCAAACCAACGCAGCACCCCTTTCTTGATTCTGTCGATAATGCATATCCCAGCCTTACACAGTTCACGGATCTCGACATGTGTGCGCACCTATCATACATCGTTTTACCACACATTCGCCGGGGGGATCGCATTTCAACAGCATTTAACCTACTTTCATAATTATTTTCTCAATTTCATACTGCGCTCCCATACATTAGATTGGCACTAGAACTCCATTGTGAACTGCTAGTTTTGCCTCCTGCGATAAACATTTGTTTGCCAAAGTAGATTACAGTGCATCGTTCACTTTGTTCCCGGTTCTCACCCTCCTTTCAATATCTTTCTCGGACTTTCCATCCCTAGTAAACATACTTCCCAGATACGGAAATTTCTCTACCTGTTTCACCTCACTAAATTGCACTAAAATTAAGTTGATAATATTCAGCGATATGTTTATTGGGGTGGGGGTTTAAGCTAAGGGGTTGAACGGTACACGATTGGTTAATATTTAAATAAAAATAGTGGGCCATATTGAAAAGATTTTTGATTATTTTTTTAAAAAGTCGGTAGTGGTTTAATACGAACATTTACTAACACTAATTAAAATGTTTGACCACGAAGTTAATGCTTTGAACATAAATAATAAAATTTTAACGAGTTTTTCTGTTTGTTAAGATGACCCATATGGATAGTCGCTCGATCCTATATTTCTGTACATACACGCGTACAATCTCCACTAGCTAACTTGAACTAATAACATTCAGAGAAAGTAGGTCTCCGTTCAGTGAATAAAGTGTGAAACTTTCGAGTGTTTTTTGTACGTAGAATATATTTATTTGACACTTCATATACATATACAATAAATATACATATAAGGGCGGGCATATTGCCTTAAGGCAATTTCTTCCTACCTACCCAAACCGTTCAGTTTGAGAAAATTATAAATACATGGACATATTGAATCTTACAATTTTGAAAAGTAATTGAAAAGTATGGATGTGGGAGCGAAAATGAGTAATCTAACTGTCAGTTGCCTTCTGTACGCCGATGACGCAGTCCTCCTAGCTGACAGCGAAGAGGAACTGCAATCCTTGGTTACAAAGGTTTACGAAGTGTGCAAGGAGAGTGATTTGCTAATGAATGTGCAAAAGTCGAACGTCATGGTCTTTGAAAGAAATGTAACTATGACTGAATGTAAGATTGTAGTAAATGGAGATAGTTTGAAACAGGTCGAAGAACTTGTATATCTGGGTAGTATGTTTACTAGAGATGGAAATATGGACAAGGATATTGAAAGGAGGGTTAGTGCCGGTAACAGAGTTAATGGTGCCTTAAAGTCTGTCGTAGCAAATAAGTGTCTATCGCAAGAAGCTAAATTAGCAGTTCATAATGGAGTTCTGGTACCAACCCTAATGTATGGAAGCGAAGCTTGGAGTTGGAAAAAAATGGTCGAAAGTAGACTGAATGCTGTTGAAATGCGATCCCTCAGGCGAATGTGCGGAAAAACAATGTATAATAGGTGCCCTAATGTCAAAATTAGAGCAGAATGCAAGGCTGAGTTAAGCATTATCGACAAAATTAAGAAAGGTCTTTTGCGATGGTTCGGTCATGTGGAGCGAATGAATGATGAAAGAACGGCTAAAAAGATTTATGATGCGAATGTGTCTGGTTGTAGAAGTCGAGGAAGGCCGAGAAAGACATGGCATGATCAAGTACAACAAATTCTTGAAAGTGGTCATGTGAAAAGTCGGAATAATCGACGTGCGTGCATGAGAAGATGTATGAATGTGAAGGAAGCAAAGAAAGTGTGCCAGGACAGAGTGGTGTGGCGTTCTATCCTCTCTGCCTACCCCTCCGGGGAAATGGCGTGATGGTTAGTTAGTTAGTTAGTTAGTTACAATTTTATACAAAAATTAAAAGCAAAGATTAACAAAAATAAATATAAATATAAAAAAAAATAACACTATACTATGAAGAGAGGAGAGGAGAGGGGATGGGAAGGAAAGAAGAAGGATAAAGGAACAATTTAAATATTTAGATAGTGACATTTCAATCTTGACTTAAATGTAAATAAAGAAGGGGCGTCTCTAACATTAGTGGGTAGATTATTCCACAATCGAGCGGCTACTACTGTGAAAGAGGAGGCAAAAAAATTAGAGCGATGACAGCGTATTAAAAGGGTTCTCTCGTTACTAGAACGAAGAGATAGTCCGTGTTGTGAAAGAGGTTGGATGAGCTCTCTCAGATAAACAGGCGAAGTGGGATTATTTAAAATATTGTGAAGAAGTGATAGAATGTGAATGTTTCTTCTATGCCTGATACTGAGCCAGTGTAGTTGCGTGCGACACTCGGTTATGTGGTCAAATTTGCGAAGATTAAAGACATAACGAATACAAATATTCGTTATATCTTTAATCATAATATACAGGGTGACCAGAGATGTGACGTCCAAAGGGAAAGTGTAGGTGCCTCATGTTGAAAGGTATCCAAATCACCCACATGTATGTTCCGCGATTTTGCGTAGTTTTCAAGTTATGAGTTTTTTTATTTTTTTATTTTTATTTTTTATTTATTTATTTAATAGCATAATTATACATTTTTACAATTTAAAAAAAAAAATTACTTGTTATATTTTTACTAAAACTAAAATCCCACCAAGCCACTTTTTGTAGCTTGTTGGTGAAGATTATATTTATACTGACTTAATAACCTTTATTTATGCGGATGAGATTCATCGAGAAAAAAATATTTTTTAATTTCTATACTTCTTCATGAACTTCTTTTTGGACAAACTCAAAATATTGTTGATAAATCCACCTGCTCCATGAAGAAGTATAGAAATTGAAAAAAATAACATTTTCAGGCGTTGCCTAGTATGTAGGTGAAATAATTCAATTAGATGAATCTCACCCGCATAAATAAAGGTTTCTGCTCTTTAACTTCACAAACATCAACAGATGAAAGAATTGAAGGAATGTAGATGTTCAAATATGGGCAGAATGGTGAATGTTACACAGTGCGTAAAGTGGCCACTTAAACCAGCCTATGACAGGTCATAAACCCTGTAGAATAACATCATTAAAAACCGTTCTTAAAAGCTCATATTAATTTGGGTTTTTACAAGAATTTTAATTGAAATGGGTCACAAATTAAAATGATATGAATTATCAGGATTCAAGAATGATATTGAAACTTGAGCCGGTTGCGTATTGCCAAAATGTACGCTGACTAGGTAAGAAGTTATCGTATCCACTTTGGTTTTGATTTTCAGTTACACACTTTTTTTTATTCAGATAACAAATAAAAATACAATATTATTACTATATGCAATTATTTACATGAATTAAATACATATAGTTACATTAAAGTTTCCATTACGTAAAAGAAATAAACAATTCTTGTGTACATAATGGGGAGTGACGTCTTACAAGGGTTTTTTAAAAATTTAATTATAAATATTTTTCATCATCATCATCATCGTCGTTCCCTTTCCGCACCTAATGGTGCATAGGGCACTGCATTGGTACACCAATCGCAGCGTATCTTGATCATTTTTTGTTACATGGAGGTAAGATGATCAGTCTTACGCTTCAGGTGCCAGTCCTCGGACTATGAAATGTTCTAGTGTAAAAACACCCTTTTAAATAATTTTTCATATCAACCATGTCGGGAATCAAACACGAGACCTCTTGCATGGTAGGCAAATGCACTGACCATTACACCACGAGGCCGACAAATGATAATAATGTTAAATTTATTGCAACATTTCCGAGAAAGAAATACAGAAGTCCAGGCATTTACAGGGCTTATGGCCTGTCATTGGCTGGTTTAAGTCGTTACTTTACACATTAACATCTATCAACGATGTTTTAAGTTTGTCCGATGCCAGAATGTTCAAACATAAACAGGACGGTAAATGTAACACAGTGTGTAAAGTGGCCACTCAAACCAGCCAATCACAGATCATAAGCCCTGTAAATGCCTATAATTTTATATTCCCTTCTCTAAAATGTTCTCCGTCTTTGTTGTAATATGTAAACATTAAAATTTATAATAAAATAAATAAAACAACTTTGTTCTTAAGCACTATTTTTTTTTCTCCACCGGCCGGTTTCAAAGCTAAACAAGCTTCTTTCTCAAGGTTTACTTAACTAATGAATTCTTTTATATTTTATTTTATGTTTTCAGTGTTAAATATTCCAATGTGAAAACACCCATTCAAATAAATAAATATATTTAGGATAACATATATAAATTCCAAAAAAATATATAAACGGTGTTTTTAATCAGTGCTACATAAAGAAGAATAATAAATGTACCTTTTCACTTCTTTTTTAAATATATTGTATTCCTGACTGTACTTTTTAGTATCTTTGTTCATTTCATTAAATAAAAATATTCCTCTGTAAGTATAACGATGTTGTGCTGTAGTTGTTTTTAATTTGGTAATTAAGATATTACCACCTGTTCTAGGTCGCGTACTAATGTTTTGTGACCTAGAAACGCTACTATTTATTTTGTCCTTATGTATTTGAACCAAACAATTCTTTTTATGCCCCAATTTCATATCTAAAACCTTTTTTTTTTTAATAATTGAACAGTGGGAAAAGTAGATGTTTTTTTTCAAAATAACTTTTATAATTAATTTTTGTATTTTTCTGACCTGTTGAATATTTGTTTTAAAAGCACCACCCCATCCGATTATTCCGTACTGTATTGTTTTATTTGCTTACGAGGATTAAAATAGTACGTCGTAAGCGTGACCCAGATGTTTTTTAAAATGAATGTTTATTAATCATTTTGATTTATAGTACAAACAAACAAAACAAACAAACCATCACGCCGTTTCTCCGTAGGGGTAGGCATAGACCATATCACTCTATCTTGACATACATAATGATGTGTTTGCAAATTAATTATAAACCGGATTTTTGCTTTTTTGTTCTTTAGCGTTTTCAAAACATGTAAATAGAAAAGCCTATAGTTTTTTAGCGAAGACGCAATCTAACCCATAATTAAAATTTAACTTAATACAACATTATACAAATAAACCGTCACACCTTTCGCCGTAGGGGTAGGCAGAGAATAAATAACGCCACATCATATTGTCTTGACATACAGACCTCGCTTCCTCTACATCTTATCATGCACGCATTCCGATTATTCCTACTTTTGACATTTCCATCTTCAAGTATTAGATGGACTCTATCGTGGCATGTCTTTCTCGGTCTTCCTCGTTTTCTGCATCCATCAACATTCGCATCGTAGATCCTTTTAGCCGCTCTTTCGCTGTCCATTCGCTCTACATGTCCAAACCAACGCAGCACCCCTTCTTGATTCTGTCGATAATTTATTTATTCATTCAACTTTTTGTGCATAATGTTATTTGTACATTAGCGGGCTTATTGCCAAACGGCAATTTCTTCCAACCAACCAATAAAATAAAAGTTTTACTTTTATAATTCAAGTTACAGAACATATTTAATAGATAAAAAATATTAAAAAGTTAAAGATATAAGAAAATAGAATTTAACGTATTTGTTAATAAATTACATTAAATCAAAACTATTACTCAATGGGAAAAAGGAAAAAAGAGGGAAAAGAAAAGAAGGAGAGATTAGGGAAGAGAAAGAAGATGTTTCTTCAGGCGTGATTTAAATTATTATGCATGTCTCAGCCTTACACACTACACGGATCTCGACATTTGCGCCTATCATACATCGTTTTACCACACATTCGCCTGAGGGATTGCATTCCGACAGCATTCAACCTGCTTTTATCATCGTTATTTTTTAAATTCCATACTTCGCTCCCATACATTAGAGTTGCTAGTTTAGCCTCCTGCTATAAACATTTGTTTGCCAAAGTAGATTTCAGTGCACCGTTCACCCTGTTCCCGGCACTCACCCTCCTTTCAATATCTTTCTCGGTCGTTCCATCCCTAGTAAGCATACTTCCCAGATACACAAATTCTTCTACCTGATTCAGAATATCTCCGTTCACACTGATCTCACATTTAGTTATATTTTCATCATAAGCAAATCGCTTTTCTTGCATACTATTATGTATGACTATATGTTTTCTGAATAAAATAAAATAAAATAAAATAATAGGTAAAGTATCTAACTTATATATTTTATTTTTGTGTAATATTATCAACTATCAAATATCTAAATTTAGTAAATGGGGTCTAGAATTTCAACCGTCCATGCGCTCTGCAGCTGCAAGACTTGTTGTTATCTAACTTCTAATTTTATAAATTTGTTTTTTATTTCGTAACTCCTAAACTCTAAACTTCATTGTCAAATAAAAATTTTAAAAATAAAAATGTAAATAGGGGCCAGATTTCTTACTGCCCATGCGCTCTGTAGCTGCAAGACGTGCTGTTATCTAGCTCCTGTATATCATGATTGGAGACGAGGAACTAGAATCCCAACCGTCCATGCGCTCTGTAGCTGCAAGACGTGCTGGGATATTTATTTATTGTACAGCGCCCTTGAGGTGATTTTCACAAAAATGGCGCTATATGAATTATCCAAACATTATTGTAGGCCTATTTATTGTATTCTTTAATAATATACATGCCTCTTTATTCCATTATGTTGTATCCCAACTCAACACAGGGCTCTTGGCCTCATAGAGTAAGGGATACGTTATTATTTTTGTAATAAAATTAAACAAAAAAAAATTAAGAGGCTTTGATGATAATAACGAAGTGGTTGAAAATTTTCACCATTTCTCACAGAATTGTATTCTTCATTTGCCTGGACACAGACACGTATAATACGTAATAGAACTTACGAAATCTAGTGACAAGACAAATTGTGTAAGTAAATTATAAACAACAACTTAAACAAATACAAACTAATACCACTTTCGGACAAAGGGATTTTGAGTATTATTCAATTAAAATCTATAACCTACTTTCACTATGTATTAAAACAATTAGTAACGAGAAAATGTTTAAAAAGGCTATAAAAAAGTGGATAGTGGAGCTAGGTAGAAGTAAAATGGATTGTCTCATTCGCCCATACCAATATTGAATCAACTGCTCAACAATATTATTTTTAGCAAACAAAGGAAATTTAAATAAACTAGCAATTTTACAAAATAAAGCGATGAGAATAGTTCTTAAGAAAAATAAATATAGCAATGTAAAAAAAATGAGAGATGAACTAAAATGGTTATCTGTAAGAAGGAGACTTAAATTTAATATGTTGATATTTATAAATAAATTTTTCCACGATAAATTACCAAAATATTTTAAGGATAAAGTTGTCTTAAACAAAAATTGTCATGAATATGCTACTAGACAAAAGGATAAAATAAGACTACCATTATTGAAAAGAGCTGAGTCGCAAAATTGTTTGATGTATAAGGGTTTAAAAATGTATGATGAGATGCCTGAATGTATGAAGAATGAAAAGTGTCTGAAAGAATTTTAAAATAAATGTATAAGTTACTGTAAAGAAATGTAAATATATATAGATGATGTAAATGTAAATATTAGTTTATATTAGTTTTAATATAAGCTAACTTAAGAAATAATTTTAAAAAAAAAAAAAAAATAAAAACTGCTCCACAAATGTATAACTTATGTTAGGTTTTTGTTATTTTCATTGTGTGTTTTGTAATATAAATAATATACTCGTAGATAGACATAAATACCTTGTTTTTTAAACTGTCTGAATATTTGTTAATTACGTTTGTTTTTTAAGTTAGTCTTCTTTGTTTATTCTCAAATATAATCTCAAAGAAGTATTAACAAATTACAACAGGGATGGAGAATATTTTAAATAAGGGAACATGGAAGTCTAGGCATCTACAGGGCTAATGACCTGTCATTGGCTGGTTTAAGTGGCCATTTTACACACTGTGTAACATTCACCATTTTGCCTATGTTTGAACATCCATATTTCTTCAATTCTTCTACGAACTTGTAGACAAACTCAAATATTGTAGTCAAAAAAATATATTGTTAAGTGTCCTCGGCACGGGACACCCAAGTGAGGTCACATTTTTTTTATTATTAATTATAGTTTGTAAGCGAAAAGTATTAATTAATAAATAAAATAATTTACAGTATTCACACGTCAAAAGCTGTCGCTTGAAGGATGTCGCTCTGATGGCGAAATAGTTATTTTTTATTCCGAATATGTTTACCATGAAAAATAAATATTGCATTTTACACTCACCGCACAGGAAGAATTTGATAATACACCGCACCCCGGAACATTTCTGAACAAGCATTTTCAATAAATCAGAGAAATCCGATAGTTACTATTTTAATTGACCTAAATTGTCAATCTTTTGACAATCGTGTGAACCGCGGCGGAAAAATCACTAAACGACGCGCATTTCGGATTGTGTGTTGAGAGAAAAACCTCTTGCTTTTGATTGCGATATTTTGCAAGATTTCCTTGGACAAAGCTTTCGCAAAACCCACGCGAAAATTCGCCTGCCAGCGATAATACTCCTCGGCAGCCTTCTAGTGATTTCCGTACACTAGCGAACCTAGCGGCGCGCGCACGGGTGGTTTTTCCTTTCATTTTAAGGGTGGTGAAAATGTAATTTTCATTCGATTTCGGTATTTACCTACAAAAATAGAACTTAAATTGTTTTTTTAAACACTTTTAATCGTAAAATTGCTATAGTGAATTTTTAGACAGGTTTAAGGCTGTAGTCTGATAAAAATTAGGAAATCAGTTGTTAAAGACTGAAAAAAGATTTTCAGTTAAAAATATAACTGAATTTCAGCTACTGTTCTGATATCTGCTAGATTTGCCAACTTATTTAAATTGTTTTTTTTAAGTGTTATATTTTTACAATTTATTTTATAAGTGTACACTTTACACGGTAAAAATGTATTTTATTTAAGTGTTTTTTTATTTAACAATATTTTAAGTTTGTCCAAATTTTTGTAGACAAGGGCAGGATTTAACTCCCTGGGGAGCCGTTAACATTAACATATTGCAACAGAGATGAAGAACATTTTAGAGAAAGTAATATGGGATTGCAGGCATCTACAGGGCTTAGAAACAGTCACTATTCTGCCCATATTTGAACGTCTATATTCCTTAAATTATTTCATCTGTTGATGCTTGTGAAGTTAAAAAGTTAAAGATGAAAAATATAAATTGAAAAAAATCATTACAGGCGTTGCCTAGTATGTAGGTGAAATAATTCAATTAGATAAAACATGCCCGCGTAAATACAGGTTTCAGCTCTTTAACTTCACAAACATCAACAGATGAAAGGGTTGGAGGAATATAGATGTTCAAATATGGGCAGAATGGTGAATGTTACACAGTGTGTAAAGTGTCCACTTAAACCAGTCAATGACAGGTCATAAGCCTTGTGGATGCCTAGACTTCTAAATTTCCTTCTTTAAAATGTTCTTCATCTCGGTTGTAATCTGTTAATTTTTTTTTTCTTTGTTATGCGTTTTTATTTTATTTTTATTTTATTTTATTTATTTATTAAAAGAAAACAAAAAAATTAATATTCACAAATAAACCAAAACTATAGGCTAATTATAGTTTTCTATCCATTACACAATGTCAAAAAATGAAGAAAAAAAGCGTTTTGTTTCTTTTTATATTATTTTGTACACATGCAACTTTAAAGCCTAACTCTTTTTTGGCTTTTCAACCTAAATTGTTATTTTTTATTTATTTATGTTTTTTTTCATGTTAAATAAAGACTTGCTAATATAAACATTTTGTTAAATGTATGTAACCCGTAAGGGTTTAAATAAAAAATAAAAAATAAAATAAAAAAGTTTAAAGGTCACTACAAAACGTTCGAAATTAGGCGTTTTCGTTGTTAATCTTACAAGTTTATTGAAATAAATGTTAAATTAAATACACAATTCAATAAAAGGCCCAAAAGATGCACCCGAGTATAGCCGAACGTAATCCGATACATCCCGACCAAGCGGAAAGTTCCGCCTAAACCGAAAGCGAGGCTTTCTTTGGTCGATCAGATTTGGAAATTTTTGGTAATTTTTAGAAACTCTCATTTGAACCGTTGCGCTGTCGGGCCTATAATTTTAATAATTTCTCGAGTCCTAGTGTTTCATTAAGCTTCTAATGGATGTCTCCGAAAGTACGATATCAAAAATCGTTCGGAATTCTTGACCGTGACGCGTTAGGCGCATACAAACGCACGAGCCTTTACGCGCTCTTTTTGTATGGCCGGCCCTCCGAGCGCGGGAACGGAAAGCGCGTTTACGCGCTTATGCGCTTCTGGCACTTGACCGGTTAAAACGCCGGTCTCTCAAAATTGCACAATTAACAAAAAACATTTTTGATAAAACCTTTTTTAAGGTATTTCTGATAAAAAAAATATGGGTACTTAAAAGTTTTACAGAACTAAAATTTAATTACGTTTGGGCAGAAAGATTACGCCCCATGAAGTTTAGACTTAACTAAGGTACATTAGTACTCATGTAAAATCAAAACATTTAAAAAAAATTAAAGTTTCAATTGAATTTATTAATTCATTCATTTTACTTTACACATAAAAAAATTTCAAAAAAAAAAATGCGACCTTACTGATTACCCGTGCTGAGGACACTTAACAATATACTTTTTTTTAAAAATATTTTTACATGTGAGAATATACAAAGAAGACTTAATATACAGAGAGAAATAACAAAATGTTCCGACACTACGTAGTTATTTTTATATTTAATTTCTTTATACCTTTATTATTTATATTATAAAACGCACAATAAAAGAACAAAAACTTTACATAAAATAAACATTTGTGGAGCAGTTGATTGAATATTGGTTTGAGCGAATGCGGCAATCCATTTTACTTCTCTCAGCTCCATTATCCATTTTTTATAGCCTTTTTGAACATTTTCTCGTTACTTTTTCCAGAGTCCACTTTTTACCGCTTTGAAGTTAAAAGTGCAGAAATTATCGCAACAAGCTATTTTATACGGAAATAAAACACCGAAGTCTACTTACGTCATAAAAATGCTTTTTTAAGTTGAAATAAAAATCTAATGTCCACTTTGTTTTAATGCAAAAAAAAAACATCAGTAGTCCCAGATACGCTACTTGAACATGTATTTTTATTATTTATTTATTGACGGACTTATGCAGTCCATTCTAACAATGGTAAATACAATTTCTTATAATAAATACAGGTACTAATCAAATAAAACTAACCATTGGACAAAAAATTACTATTTCAAGACAAGGTCCGGTCTATCTTAGTGATTTTTTACATCTATAAAGGCTTACATAAAAAAAGTCCAGTTCTTATCTCGAGTTTACAATACGACACAATCGGGACATTGGTGCATGCAAGCCATAGTTTGTGCTGTGTTGATAAAGGAACAGCACATTATTATTTCGCAACGGCGGATCGGAACATTGAATGCCACCTGTTCCAGTAACGATGGTACATCAATAAATCCATTCAGCAAATTAAACATAAATATGGAGTCAATGTACAATGTACGCTCTAATTCAGTCTTCTGTTACATACGGCATAATTGGATGGGGTGGAGTTTTGGACGCACATAGTCACCCTGTAGAAATCGCACAGAAGAGTATAGTTAAGATAATGTACAAAAAGCATGGACTATTTCCTAGTAACGAATTATACATAGAGAGCGGACTCCTTAATTTAAAAAAGTTATATTTATTACAATGCTTAAAATATGTACACAAAAACAGGGAATTGTTTGGCAATAATTTAAATAGGACTAGTAGCAGATCAGAAAGTGTACTGTCGGTTCCAGGATGCAGAACTAAGTTCGCACAGAGACACTCTTTCCATGTTGGTCCAAGATCTTTTAATCTCCTACCCAAGGAAATACAAAATATAGAATCCCTTCCAAAGTTTAAAGCGGCTTTGAGGACTTGGATCAGCATGGAAAATACAGATATACACCTATTGTGAAAGAGTCGTACAACAGCATATTCTAAACTTTGATGTCTTAATTACATTGTTTATGTCATTTTCCTGTTATTTCTGTATGATTTTTAATGGCATTGTCATATTTGTGTTTGTATACCAAAAAATTCACCAAAAACAATAAAAAAGGAATGGCCCACGCTCAGACGTTTAAGTCTTTGTGGGCATTTTTTCCAAATTTAAGGCTATGTTTATTTTAGAATATGTATTTTTTCTCTTTTTCTCTTCTAATGTTTAATAAATATAATGTATAAAATATGTAATTTAATACATGCAAAAAAAAAATGTTATTTCTACGTTTTTGAAGACTTAAGATTTTTAACATTGACTCCATTTCTCCGTAAGTGTAGTCCCCCCTCTCGAGGCCAATCATCCATGCTACTTTTCTTAGCAAACGATGTTGCACCGATTCGATATGATTTATCCGGCCTACATCGAAGGGAGACCAGATCACGGAGGCTTATTCTAAAAGAGGACGAACAAGTGAGCAATATATATATCAGGGGCGAATCGTCAAAGTAAGCGATTATGCACAGCTTACCATTATATTTGACTTTAAATAATAATAAATTATAGTAACCATGTTTACGGGCAAAAAAATAAAGTTGTCATTTATTATAAATCACCGTTTATATCTTTCTACAAAAAAATATCTATGAAGCGCGCCCAGCCCATTCTTACTGAACGATGAAAATAGCCGATTACCTCAGCTTATTCTTCCATACAAAAAAGTACACTGTATTTTGCGTCTTTAACCCAAGTCGGCTTTTTTAGTACTAAAACAAACTTGCAGATTACAAATATTTTTAGAAGATTCTCTATTTGGAAACTAGTATTTCGAACATTATTTCCGAAGGACTATTTTTCTTCGATGGGATACCGTTGACATATTATGTATCACATGGGACAGATGGCGTTCGCAGTGGCCGTTTTAGGCATTATTCATTTTAAAAGAAAGCGGCCAGTGCTCAAGTCTTGACAGTACTGTCAATGACAGATCATAATGGAAATATCTGCGGAATGTCATTGTTGTGGTATTTGTTAATAAACTTTTGTGCAAGTATTGTATTAAAATAGTGTAGAATAAAACTGCGTTTATCGCGTGGTTAATAATAATTGTTGTTTGAGTTGATTTTCACAGAATTACAAAAAAATAGTCATTTTTAATTACATTACTTACATGTTATGTAAGTACTTATATGTAGTACAAATTAATGAACATTTTTAATAGATTACCTATAAAATAAATCACGGCTCGCCACTGATATATATTCAATATAATCATTATTTTAGATTGAAAGTTCTTTATAAATTGAAATTATCCCATTTGGTTCAGAAGTTATCATGTTTTAGATACCGCGCAATTACAAAATATTGTTTCCTGTACCTTTTGTTCAATGTGACTCCTACGGTTTATCTTTTAAGCCTTTAAGGTACAAATATTAAAATAGATTTTATTTTTGTCTCTCAGCACATTGCAGAAGCAACATAGGGTGGTAGCTAGTAAAAAGAGTCAACAAATCTTTCAAAATATTATATTAAACCTTTTTCGATTTTACCATTTGTTTTAATATCCGTTATTACAGTTTCCGCTTACCGGGCTTAGAGTTTTAGCTCATGGGAATTAAATTACTGGTGGTAACAATTCGCCAAATTTTAACATACGAAAATGATCCTAATTTAGCGTTAAATACCACGATGATAAGGATCAAATTTCTATGCCCGAGTGTAAGGATATACGCAATCATTCGGTTCTTAAGTATTGATATTATAAATTATTCGCTCCAGCCGTGTCTCCAATGTCTCTGTATTTTAATATTATATAATTTTGTTACAAACGTGTAGATGTATGCAAGAAAAGCGATTTGCTAGTGAATATTGATAAACAGAAAGTAATGGTTTTTAAAAGAAATGAAAGTACAACTAAATGTGAGATCAGTGTGAACGGAGATATTCTGAATCCGGTAGAAGAATTTGTGTATCTGTATGTTTACTAGGGATGGAAAGACTGAGAAAGATATTGAAAGGGCAAACAAACCTGAAACGTGCACTGAACGGTGCACTGAAACTACCTTGACAATCAAATGTCTGTCACAGGAGGCAAAACTAGCAGTTCACAGTGGAGTTCTAGTGCCAACTCTAATGTATAGGAGCGAAGTGTGGAATCGGAAAAAAAAATGGAAGTTGGTTGAATGCTGTCGTCATGCGATCTCTCAGGCGAACGAGTGTTAAAACGGTGCATAGATTGGAGATCTGTAAACTATGTGAGCCTGTAAGAACTATGCAAGAAAAAGGTGCTGCGATGGTTTGGACATGTAGAGCGAATGGACAGCGAAAGACCGGCTAAAAGGATCTACGATGCGAATGTTGATGGATGCGGAAAACGAGGAAGACCGAGAAAGGCATGACACGATCAAGTCCATCAAAGACTTCAAGATGGACATGTCAAGAGTAGGAATAATCGGCGTGCGTGCATGAGAAGATGTATGAATGTAGAGGAAGCGAGGTCTGTATGTCAAGACAATATGATGTGGCGTTTTTTCCTCTCTGCCTACCCCTACGGCGAAAGGTGTGACGGTTTGTTTGTATAATGTTGTATTAAGTTAATTTTTAATTATAGGTTAGATAGCGTCTTCGCTAAAAAACTATAGGCTTTTCTATTTACATGTTTTGAAAACGCTAAAGAACAAAAAAGCAAATAAATCATTTATGTATTATATTTTGGAAATTTCATTGCATTTTGACAGTTCGTAGTTGATAATTTTGTCAACAGAGGCGCTGTAGTGAAAATGTCAAAAGGTGAAATCCTGGAGAGCCCAAGCGAAAATGAACTTTAAACTGCACAAATTGCGCCGAATTACGTTCAAAATCCTTCCGCTTTATTGCGGAATTTTCACTCACGCGCCGCACGCGAATATGTTCTCAAAACACACATTTTCTCATATAAAATAAAAAGAAATCGCTTAATTTAAAGTATGTTTTCATCGGTAAGGATTTTCTTTGTTTCCTATACACCATGCTACATTTTTAATTTAAAATCAATACTAGACGCGCGCATGTGTTTTGGCATGGCGGGAAATTTTGTTATGACATTTTAATTTCCTTCATTTTGTTTTATTAGATAACTTATTAATTTGTACTGTTACGCAATTATGTGTGACTGTTTATTATAACTGTATTTCTGTATTTATTAGTATGCGCTACAATTCGTGTGATTGCAATATGGTCATTAGAAAAAAATGACATTATCCGACATAAGCTCCTCATGTTATTTGTCAAACTCTCAGTGAAAGAGGCAATGAAAACCGTCGAATTAAATTAGGAAGTTTTTAGAATATTTTTTTTTATTTGTCAATACACTATCAAACTAAGTTTAAAAAAATATATATCTATCGTATTATCATCGTTTGGCGCTTGGCCTCGTGGTGTAGTGTTCAGCGCGCTTGCCTGCCTTGATGGTTGATATGAAAAAATAATTCAATAAGGTATTTTTACGTTTGAAAAATTCACAATTCCTGGACAGACTCATGAAACGTAAGACGGATCATCTTACCTTCATATGAAAGAATGATCAAGACACGCTGCGATTGGTGTGCTAATACGGTGCCCTATGCACCATAAGAAAATGAAGAATTATCATAGTACGATTTTTTTAATATTTAATAAAATTACTGTGCGTGTGACGTCACTAGTTCTCTTCGCTGAGTTGTCCTGATTGGTGGGTTGGCTTCCCGGAAACAGGAAATCTATCAAACCTCAGAGTAAGAGTTACCAAAAATACGGATAAAAATCATTCCACGATCTTCAATCACGAAGTTAGTTAATAGTTTTCAGCAATACAATGTAGGTACTCAGGTCGAGAGTTGCAAGCGCAGTGTTGAAACCGCCCGTTACATGCCTGTTGTTAAACTAACAACCAAACTATAAATTTGTAACGTTTTGTTCTGTGCAATAGAGCGAAATGGCGTCACTACAGCTGAGGCGCATTTTTACTTTGAGATCACAACTCTATCATCGGTTGATTTAGAAGAAATTGTGATTTTAACATATTACAACAGAGATGAATAACATTTTAGAGAAGGTAATACAGAAGTCTAGGTATCTACAGGGCTTATGATCAGTCATTGGCTGGTTTAAGTAGCCCAGGGAGTTGAATCCAGTCCTTGTCTACAAAAATTTGAACAAACTAAAAATATTGTTGATAAATCCACCTGGTCCATGAAGAAATTAAGAAATTAAAAAATTTTCAGGCGTTGCCTAGTATGTAGGTGAAATTATTCAATTAGATGAATCTCACCCGCATAAATAAAGGTTTCAGCTCTTTAACTTCGCAAACATCAACAGATGAAAGAATTTAAGGAATATAGATGTTCAAATATGGGCAGAATGCTGATTGTTACACAGTGTGTAAAGTGACCACTTAAACCAGCCAATGGCAGGCCATAAGCCCTGTAGCTGCCTAGACTTCTATATTACCTTCTTTAAAATGTTCTTCAGCTCTGTTGTAATATGTTAATATTTACAGGTCCCGGAGTTAAATCCAGTCCTTGTCTACAAAAATTTGGACCAACTCAAAATATTGTTGAGAACATGTGAACTTGTGTCGAAAGTGGATAATTTTTTTTTTTTTTTAAATACGTTTGAGAGAAACTTCGCCGTAAAATTAAAATCTCAATTTTTTCGGCTAGTAAGAAATTTTTATTTTATTTTATTCCCGTAGCACTGAACTTCTCCATTCAAATAGTAGATAGTTTATCGTTAAAAAAAAGTATGATGGAAACCATTAGGAAGACTCACTGCCATTAAAACGGTTCTCGGAGATATAGAGGTAGTGCTTTTATTGTATTTACTATCAATAGTTACAAAAGTATGACAAAAATATGAATGTTCAAACATAAGTAGTAACAAAGTGTGTAAAGTGATCGCTTAAACCAACCAATGACAGGTCATAAGCCCCTTAAAAGCCCATTTATCATCCACATTCCCTTCTAAAAAGTGTTCTCATCTCAAAATAAAATTAAATATACTTATTGTCCTTCAAATACCTATAGCATGATTAAAATGAAAGTTGTTAGAAAAAGTGACTAAATAACTTTCTAGTAATGTCTAAGGAGTGATTTATGATTTATTTGAAGTATTCCAAAGGCTATTAATCAATCTGCATAAAATTACTTATTATGTTATTTATTAACTAAATTTTACTAAATGTTTCTTTTTTTTTTTTACGTATCTCTATAATAATACATATATTTATGTGTATGTATATAGAGGGTGTTCTTTAAACACTGTCACATCCGAAACCACGAAGATCAGTATAGATAAGAAGACATATTAATAAAATTAAGCAAAATTATCCTCATATATTCATAATTCATCGGACAAATCATTAAAATGTATTGGTATATTTATTGACTTAAAAAAAGCATTTGATAGTGTATCACACAAAAAACTTATTTCAAAATTAAAAGATGTGGGAATGGGTGGGAAAACCATTGAATGGCTAACAAGTTATCTATTCCAACGACCACAAATGGTAAAAATAAAATTTGCGTATATTCAAATTGAGACTTGCGATTTTGGAATACCTCAGGGTACGGTGATAGGTCCGCTTTTATTTATTCTCTATGTCAATGACATATTTTGTCAAGATTTAAACTCAAAAATAATGTCATACGCCGATGATACGGTTGTTTTAGTTGAGGGAGTTAACTGGAACTCAGTAAATTTAGTAGCTAATGACGTTATAAATAAATTGAAATTATGGTTTGACAAAAATATATTATGTTTAAATACGGAAAAGACAAAAATCGTTGCATTTTTTATTGACAAAACAAACTTAGATTCAGTAGGTAACAAAACTAACTGCGATCTCACATGTTCAGTACTTGATACAACAGATAAAATTAAATATCTTGGTGTATACATAGACCAAAACTTAAAATGGAAAGACCATATCAGTAAACTAGTTAAACGAATTGGAAAATGTATTTACATATTTATTAGATTAAGGAATGTTTTAAAAATCAATCATTTAAAAATAGCTTATTACTCGATTGTACAATCTTTGTTACAATATGGTATTGTAGGATGGGGTGGTGCATATGCCAATATATTAAACCCTCTTAAAATAGTACAAAGATTAATTATCAAAGTAATTTTAAAGAAACCCTCAACATGTAATACCGAAAGTCTATTTAAAATATTTAAATTTCATACAGTAGACACTCTTTATAAAATAAATTCTATTATACAAATATATAAAAAAGAAAAAATAAAAGAATTTGAAATGAATAAGTCACTCAGATACCAACATAATATCAAAATTCCAAAATTCCATACAAGTCATGGTCAAAATAGCTTTGTCTTCAAAGGTGTAAAAAATTATAACAATCTTCCTAATGAACTAAAAACTATTAAAAATAATATATCGTTAATCTAAAGAAATTATTGATCACTGATCATGTACCGATCAAATCGATTTTATCAGTTTTTTCATGCAAACATGAGATTCTGTTTCCAAAAATTGACATAAAAGCGCAAAAACAAGCGTATTATAGTGTGTTTAAGACAATTATTTACTAAAAAATAAGACATTAAATACTCCTTTTTATGAACAAAAACCAATGAATAGTTTTTTTATTCGATCGATTTACATTATTTACGTTGGCTTGCCTGCCATCATCTTGGAAAAATACTTTTCATCTAGGTTGATTGTTTGGTTTGTGATTAAATTCCAAAACTAAAAATTGTTGATATTCATAAAATATTGAATTAATGTACTTGTTTATGGTTAAATTTCAAAACATAAAATAAATATTTTTTCAAATATGGCATTCTTTTTGCAAACGTCAAACTCCAGTCGTCTCAACAACAAAGTGGTTTACTTATGTAGGAATACGATTTTTAAAAATGTATTGAATTTAATATAATTTTATTGTTACTAAAAATCCAATATAAAAAAAAATGAGTAGAATTTATAAGGAATTTAAGGAAAGAATCTGATTGAGATCCACAAAAAACAAATGCTGTTTGTAAACATTCAAAAACAATATTTTTTTAAACACAAAAAAACATCTTTCCATTTTTTCGCAAATGCATTCTCCTTGAATGCAGCCCAGGGGCTCAATCACAAATGACTATCGACGTGCTAAAAAACGTGCTAAGTATTTGAGCGATCACAACGAACAATTATGAACACGCTGAAGTTATCGCGGTCGCGTTGCAAAACGCCAAACGCCTTCAACAAATGTTTAGTTTAATAGCTTTCTCAATTTGATTCAAAACAAATAAATAGCATGATAAATTGTTAGCAAAAAAATTAAACTAAATTATTCTACTTACAGTTTAGGAATATTCTCCATTTTTACACCGGTAAAATTCAAATATGTGATTGATTATGCGTTGCGAAACGTAAATATTTTGAATTTTGACATTTAATATTAGGTGTTGCCTAGCATCAAGTTGAAGTGTGACAATATTGAAAAAATATATTAATCCCGATCGATAACTTTCACGGATGTTTCATTGTGACCGCGCATACGATAAACAACCACGGTGAAAAATTGTTATCACGCCGCTAATTAGCACGTCGATAGTCATTTGTGATTGTGCTGCTGGTAGATCCATGAATAAAACGTTTATGCTCCTAACTTTTTTTTACACATTCGATTGAAGATTTTAATATCTACGAACACGGACAGCGCAAAGATCTATACAAACAAACCATCACGCCGTTTCCCCGTAGGGGTAGGCAGAGAGGATAGAACGCCATAACACTCTATCTTGGCATACAGACCTCGCTTCCTCTACATTCATACATCTTCTTATGCACGCACGCCGATTATTCCTACTTTTGACATGTCCATCTTCAAGTATTTGATGGACTTGATCGTGCTATGTCTTTCTCGGTCTTCCTCGTTTTCTGCATTCATCAACATTTGCATCGTAGATCCTTTTAGCTGTTTTTTCGCTGTCCATTCGCTCTACATGTCAAAACCAACGCAGCACCCCTTTCTTGATTCTGTCAATAATGCATGTCTCAGCCTTACACACTTAACGGACCTCGACATTTGTGCACCTATCATACATCGTTTTACCACACATTCGCCTGAGGGATCGCATTTCGAGAGCATTCAACTTGCTTTCATCATCATTTTCCCAATTCCATATTTCGCTCCCATACATTAAAGTTGGCACAAGAACTCGGCTGTGAACTGCTAGTTTAGCCTCCTGCGATAAACATTTGTTTGCCAAAGTAGATTTCAGTGCACCGTTCACCCTGTTCCCGGCACTCACCCTCCTTTCAATATCTTTCTCGGCCTTTCCGTCCCTAGTAAACATACTTCCCAGGTACACGAATTCTTCTACCTGATTCAGAACATCTCCGTTCACGCTGATCTCACATTTAGTTATATTTTCATCCCTCTCAAAAACCATCACTTTCGATTTATCAACATTCATAAGCAAATCGCTTTTTTTGCATACGTCGTAGACTTTTGTTACCTCTATATTTCTCTGAAAACGGCACGTAAATGAGTTAAGCTGTTTAGGAGGAGTACGGTGACATCACACGTACAGAGGAATTATATATATAAAGATGCTGATTTATATGTCAAGCATTGTATTTAAAAAATTCATTAACAAGCCAGATACGAATGATTTTTCGTGTGTCAATATAAATCACTCCTTAGACGTAACTACAAAGTTTTTTTTATTATTTTTATTTTATTTAATGCACAAAATACACGATTTTATCATAGAGCACATGACAATCTTGTGGTGTCGTTATGTCGTCACTATTGCTGACAACTGTCATTTTTTTTATTTTATTTATTTGACACTTTATATACATATACAATAAATATACATATAAGGGCGGGCATATTGCCTTAAGGCAATTTCTTCCTACCTACCCAAACCGTTCAGTTTGAGAAAATTATAAATACATGGACATATTGAATCTTACAGTGTTATACAAAAATTAAAAGCAAAGATTAACAAAAATAAATATATATATATAAAAAAAAAAAAAAAAACTGTCATTCTGATTAAGCTACTGATTGACTACAATGGGTGTTGTGCAGGCGTTAGAAATGCGGTATTTGGTTTTATGAAGAAGATGTATGAATGTAGAGGAAGCGAGGTCTGTATGCCAAGATAGAGTGTTATGGCGTTCTATCCTCTCTGTCTACCCCTACGGGGAAACGGCGTGATGGTTTGTTGTTGTTGTTTCATTTTAAGAAAAACGCACTGGTTTGCATGTTTAGATTAGGACCATTGGATTAAGAGTGTCCAATTACTTGAGTATGTCCAGTTACTATAATAGCATCCACACTCTGTTGACTCCCATTAAATGCAAAGGGTTTTATTACACTATCCAATATCTACTGTAAATTTATTATTTTTTTATTTATAAATCATATAACTCAAAGTATTTTACAAGTTACGTTGAATTACATTCCCAGGAGTTACAACAACTCGATTCGGGACATCAATAATATTAACATTTAGAAAATAACACAAATTGAGAACAACAAAGAAACAAAGCAAGTTTAGCACCTTTAAAACTAAATATACAACAACAACTTTCTTTTTTTTTCTCTGCTGCATTGGCATGTTTTTATACTTTTTAACTACTTTTAATTAACAAATTACAACAGGGATGGAGAATACCTTAAATGAGGGAATATGGAAGTCAAGGCATTCACAGGGCTTATGACCTGTCATTGGCTGGTTTAAGTGGCCGCTTTACACACTGTGTAGCATTCACCATTCTGCCTATATTTGAACATCTATATTCCTTCAATTCTTTCACATGTTGATGTTTGTGAAGTTAAAGAGCTGAAACCTTAATTTATGCAGGTGAGATCCAACGAATTGAATTATTTCACCTACATACTAGGCAACGCCTGAAAATATTATTTTTTCCTAATTTGTTAATCTTAATGTCCCCCAAGGGGGTGAAATCCAGTCTTTTGTCTACGAACATTTGGACAAACTCAAATATTGTACTTTTAATAACTTATATTATATATGTAAATAAAATCAATATATTGCTGCTCTTACTATAATGTGTCATTAATTTTGAAGATGTTTTTTAAATTGACCTAAATTCATTGTCTTATATTTCACTTAAAGATTCTTCTCATCGTTTCTTTGAATCCCTTGAAATAAATATGTGCATATTTTTCCTGTTTTTAAAAAAATGTAATTACTATTTTATTTTATTTTTACATCTGAGCATGTTTTTCATTCTTTATTTCAATTCTTAATTTTTAATAACTCTTACAAATTTTCTTCATTTTTAATATTATTTCCATTTGTAAATACTCACTACAAACTACAAACTTTAAAATATATTTTTTCACTAAAATTTTGATTTTTAAACAGCTTTCATTTATGTTTTTCTCTTTCCTTCTCTTTTTTATACTTTCATAATTAACCTTACATATAATTTCTTTATAATATGGAAACTTCACTGGTCCATTAGAATTAAGTCTAAACTATACTATAAAATATTAAACTTTGTAACTGTAATGTATGTTTCCTGAGTAAAAGAAAATAAAAAAATAAAAATAAACAAAATATACGCCTAAAACCTTTTCCTACACAAGCACAACAAACATATATAAAAAAACGCTTTTAAGAATAAAAAAGGAGTGAATCTACTAAGGGAGATAAGGTCATCAACATCACATGCCAATGCAGATGATGCTGCCATAGTGATGATGAGAACATATCCATCTCAGTCAGTAAACATCTGGATGCCTAAAAAAAGTCGTATAGTACAATGAACACATGATTATTGGAAACATAATTCGGATATACAAACCGTGTGTCAGAACAAATCATGGTGTATACAACAGAGGCGAGGGTAGATAGAGAGAAAATAAAAAATACGAAAAATCAAATAGAAAAACTGAATAAAAAAACCAAATAACTGCTCAGAACGTCAGAGATGAAAGTACTAAAGGCAATCGCGGGGAAACCCAAAAGAGGCAGAATCTAGAGTCAAGAAGTTAGACGGATTTGCGATACCCATTGCTATAGTAAATAGATTATGGAGAGATTACGTCTTCTTTCTTCTTACGGTTCCTCTCCCCGATGGAGGTTGTTAATCATCATTGCGATTCCTACTTTATTGGCAGCTGCCCTGAACAAGGACTGAGTGTTGCAATGGAACCAGTCGCGCAAGTTCTTAAGCCAAGAGATGCGCCTTCTACCTGCACTGCGTCTGCCTTCAATCCTTCCCTGTAGAATGACTTGTAAATGATGACTTGAGATTACGTCAATAATTCCATTAATCGACAGCTCTAAAATCCCCTAGGTATACCATTGCTTACGAAATCCTGCCCGTTTGGCGTCTGCCCGGAATTATTAACTGAAATTAATTAATAAAATTATTAACTAAAAGGTGTTATGGACTCTTAACACCAACTTGAGAAGTTGTTGGTATTTTTGTAATTTGATCCTTTTCTTGTGAAAGTTGGTGTGTACACAAACCTAAGAGTAATAATACGTCACTGGCTAATAGTCACCCATACGGAGGAAAACCACTCGGCAAGGTTCGAGCACCACTCTACCCCAACTCGATTTCCATTTTCTAAAAGTGAGTTATTTATAACTTGAAAAGTTAAGAATCCCCGTGACTCTCTTAAACTTCAAGATGATTTAAACCGTTTGACAGAATACTATTTGAAAAATCGTATTAACGTCAATGTATCAAAGTGTTTGCTTATTTTTTTTCGCGCGGTCGACATCCCATCCCATTTCATTATACATTAGAAAACCAGCCTGTTCAGAGAGTTGATACATAGACTGTTTCACATTCCAATATACAGGACCAACCTGCCAATGGTTATGCCTGTTGGAAGGGCTATCTCTATGTTGAACAATATCACTTTGGACATTGACATTTTTCACGTCTCTGAGGGAGTTTTTCGTTACAAGATTCTCTTACTTTTTTAACATATTATTCTTTGTATATTATGTAAACTAATGTGTTTTTTTTAATATTTACCTAATTATTTCTATATGTATGAATTAAGATATTTTATTTTGTAATGTACATATATATGAATAAATAAATGATAAAAATGAAAATGATACCGTACGCGATCTGGGTGTTATTCTTGATAGCAAACTTACATTTGAGAATCACTTCGATGACATACTGAAGCGTGCACATAGAAATCTTGGTTTTGTACTTCGTACATGTCGGTATTTAAAGATATCGCGTGTATTAAAATTGTCTACTTTGCTTATGTTCGCAGTTTGCTCGAGTGTGCCTCTTCTGTTTGGTCTCCACAATGTCACACATAAAGAAAGGTTCGAGAAAATTCAATGGACATTTCTTAGACATCTTAACTGGAGATGCAGGTATACCGATCTCAATTATATGTCTTCCTGCAAAAAGCACCACTTGCTTACTTTAGAAGATCGCCGTCTACTGTTGGACATGGGGGCGCTTCATGACATACTCAGTGGACGCCTTGATAGTCCGGCTCTTATGTCGGAGTAATCATTAAATATCCCCGGCTATCGCACCCGTCACACGCCGAGCTCTCTATTTCATGTGCCAGCAGTTCGTACGAACTATGCCCAGAACTCTCCACTTATAAGTTTTGCTCGTGAATATAATTTGAACTTTCCCCTTATTGATCCATTTGATTGTAAAAAAATAACATTTAAAATGCGCGTCTTAAAACATACATTTTTGTCTTATACTTAGGTTCAATAATAAAGTCTTATTTTATCTTATTTTATTTTATATCTAATTTCTTAATATTTTATATATGTTTATATTTTCGACACTTGTGCAATATTTACACACATATCCACCCTCATTCCAATATAACACCCACTCACCCACCCACTCACTCACTTACCCTCACACAAACACACTAGTATGTATTGTACGTGTATTTAATGTATTTCTGTGGATATCTGTCATTGGTTTTATTCTCTGTATATTTTATTTGTTATATTTTTGTTACATGTATTACCGTTGATCCCCAATAAAAAAATAAAAAAAAACAAAAAAATGGCCCAAAAATTAAAATATTTAGGTAAATCACAAGAAGGCAAATATTCATTTTCTATACAAATAAAAACAAACATATTTTTATGCCACAAAATGCACCACTGAAGGTCAATATAATAATGCTTGCATACGAACTCCTTACCCAAGGAGAGTAACAGATTGATTGGAAAGATATGTTGATTAATATGAGCGTGTAAAAAAACTGGTTCTCATTGTAAATATTACATAATATTCTCATGCAGCAAATTTCCTAATCACACTATCGAATTTATCCTTCTCCAAACAATTTTAGCAGTACATTCTATTTGAGAGATAAATTTTAACAGAAACGAAGTATTGCGCTACAAACTGACTTAAATCCTTACAGGCCACGGTGGTATTACGAGCAATCTATTTATTTATTTATTAACGGACATTGTCCATGTATACAATTTATAAGGTTTAAATATTACAATAAAAGAGTAGTTTAAAACATTTAAAGAAAAAAGAAAGAAGCATTGACAAACATAAGGGACATCGAGACAAGATCTGGACTATTTATTTAGTGCTCGTTTAAATCGTTGTAAACTTAAACCAAAAAAGTCCAGATCCTGTCTTGAGTTAACAATACGACAAAGGCGGGTCATTGGAGAATTTAGGCCATAGTTTGTTTTATGCTGATCGATGAACAGTACTTCATTGTTTCTCAATCTACGAGTCGGAATATTGAATTTTACTTGTCCCAGTAATGATGGAACATCGATTATACCATTTAGTATGCCGAACATATATATGGAGTTAATATTAGTTCTACGTTTTTGTAGACTAGAAATATTTAACATTGACTCTATTTCAGCATAAGAATAATTATCTCTCTCTAGTCCAAGCATCCACGCTATTTTTCGAAGCAAGCGATGTTGGACTGATTCAATGTGATTTATGCGATTGACATAGAATGGAGACCAGACTACTGAGGCATATTCAAGAAGAGGGCGAACAGTTGAGCAATAAAGAGTTTTGATTGTACGGACATTAGTAAAATCAGAGGATATTCTGTTAATGAAGCCAAGTAATTTCAGTGATTTATTTACTGTATTATCTATATGCTCGTTGTATGTCAGTTTATAGTCCAAAACAACTCCTAAATCTCTGATGGACTTGACTACATCAATTTTGGAGTTTTCTAATAGGTACTCGAAGGAAATTGGTTGTTTTGTTCTATGAAATGACATTATTTTGCATTTTTTAATATTTAGTTCTAATTTATTGACTTTACACCATCGGTTAAAAGAGTTAATGTCTGATTGAAGAAGAAAGCAGTCTTGTAAAGTTTGAATTATTTTGAGAATTTTGTTGTCGTCCGCGAAGAGCCAAAAACGAGAGTAAGAGAATGATTTAGCAACATCATTAATAAACAAATTGAAAAGCAGGGGTGCCAAATGAGCACCCTGAGGTACACCCGATGTAACATCAATACTGGTTGATAAATAGTTATTTATCCGAATATTTTGTGTCCTACTAGTTAGATACGATTTAATAAATGATAGTAATGGATCTCTTATTCCCAAGGCATGTAATTTAAACATGAGAATTTTATGATCTACTTTGTCAAATACCTTAGAAAAATCTGTATAAAGAACATCAATCTGCTGACCATTTTCGAGTGCTTTGACAATAACCTGGGTATAATCTACCAGGTTAGAGGTGGTTGATCTGGCAGATCTAAATCCATGCTGTTCATCGATCAGTATATTCTTAAACATGGGCGTGATTTTGCTAGCAATTATAGCTTCAAACATTTTAGGGATACAAGATAATGTTGAAATAGGCCTATAATTGCTAACATTAGATTTATCGCCTGATTTAAAAATAGGCCTTATATAACTTATCTTCCATAAGGATGGAAACTCACCAGATGATAGAGAGAGATTAAACATGAATGAAATTGGTTTAGAGAGAGTGTAGCTACAATTTTTTAATAATAAATCTGGAATACCATCAGGCCCAGTGGTCTTTTTATTAGTTAATTTGTTCATAAAACGTAAAACATCATTATTAGAAATTGTGCAACTGTTTAAATCTATAGTATTTGAATATTGTAAAGGGATAGCGCAGCATGAGGAATTATTATTTGCAAAAACGGATGAAAAATGAGTTGCAAAAAGATTTGCAATGTCGGCACCATTAGTTGCTCGTCCGTCATTGAGGAACATAATTGACGGTATATGGTGATCGCTACGCTTATCCGAAACAAATCTCCAAAACTTTTTCGGGTCATCGTTTATCATCTGCTCAGTATTGCTAATAAAGACACTGTAACAGATTCTTGTCTCTGCTTTTACCATTTCTCTCAATTGGGAAAATATTTGGTAATTTATTAGGTTGCCAGTTGATTTATATAATTTGTGATTTCTTTTTTTTTCAAATATTAAGTTTTTTAAATACGGACTGAACCATTATGGAAACTTTGGTCGGATAAAGTTAGCTTTGGGGATGAACATATTTATTGCTTCATTCAAACATTGGTTAAAGTTAATTACAGCCTCATTAATATCAGTATAAGAAAAAATAGTGCTCCAGTCATAGGACAAGAAATATAAGTTTAACCCATCATAATCACCTTTATCAAACTTGTAATGCGCATTATCGTTAGGCTTAAGTGAGTCAATATTAAAGGCACGCGTAACATTTAAATCAAGTGGTGGGTGATACTTGTCGATGGGCAACAAAGGATCAATAGATTCTAATACAGAAATGTTAGGTATAGTACTGAAAATCAAATCTAGACAGTATCCTGAACAATTTTTTACGAAATTTAATTTATACATGTTCATGTAAGCAAATGAATTTACTACCACCGCTGTTTGAGGGGTATTGGGGCTTTGTGTTTTAACTCCACTTCCATCATTAATCCAAGATACTTTAGGCAAATTATAATCTCCACATATCAGCACAGAAGCTGCATCAGTGGAAACTCGCTCTACCAATTCTGTGTGGGCCTTGTAAGTATCAATAGACGAAGAAGGTGGAATATAAACACAACCAATAATCATTTTTTTGGAATCAACTGAAACACATAATATAATTTGATCTGCAATATTGCTAGAAGACTCAACGGTGTAACAAGAATACAATTTATTTACACATATCATGACACCACCGCCTCGTCTTTTATTTGAAGATACTGAACGATCGCAACGAAATATATTATACTCAGCTAGTCCTAGTTCGGTTGACATGATATTGTCAGATAGCCAGGTTTCCGTAAAAAATAGAAAATCGTATTTACATCCTGTAGAAAGATTACATCTCAAGGTATTTAACTTAGTGTTTATGCCTCGAATGTTTTGATAGTAAATAGAGAAACTACGTTCGAGATTCCGACGTTTTAACTTTGGACTAAAAAATTAATCCGTGACAATTCTTTTGTTTCGGCAGATTGACGGGCAGGACAATCTCTAGTTCCCGTTACGTGGGTGGCGGGTTTCTTAAAGAATTTGCACGTGGCACATATCGGAGACTTGTCAGGGTTGGGGCAGGCATCACGGTTATGTCCGAGTTTGGCACAGTGGGAACAAGTAGGTGAGTCAGCAGTGCATCGAGATGCTATGTGGCCATAAAGTTGGCAATGACCACATCTCAAGTAATCGACCCAGTCTCTGACTTTGTGTAGCTCCCAATCAATGGCCTACTTGGAGAAAGAAATTAAGGAATGTCGCACAGAGGGAGGAACTCTAAATATAAATGTACATGTCCCTGTTCGAGGGCCAGATTTATGTGACATTATGACTTGTTTCTTTAGATCCTCGAGCGATATACCTGTCTCATCATAAGTCTGCAGATGTATCGCATTAATGACGTCATCGGGTGAGGTGTTTTGTTCCAATCTATGGATGGCAATGCGTGGGAGCCTATAAGTCGCCACCGTTGCTTTTAATCCAGCACCAGATATTTCAGGGTTATTAGCAAGCTTTAAAGCTTCTCCGTGAGAACTTGGGTGAATGACTATTCCCCCACTTTTAATTTGCTTCACTCCTGTTATTGTAACACCTATTTCAGTAGGATTAAGTGCGATCTTCATTTTTTTTAGAGTTGATTCTGATGTATATGATGTAGATTTATCTTCCGGAAAAACAAATACAGCAGGCCGCGCTGGGAGTGCTGGCGCTTTGTTGATTGTTATCGGGGGCATCGCATATTTTTTGTTTGATTGTGAGTTCGTTGATGTTATAGAACTCCAAGTAGGTCCAGATAACTTATTTGATTTCAGCGCTTCAATAGAGCCTTCGTGGTTTAAGCTCTCAGTAGCTCAATCACAAATAACTATCGACGTGCTTAAAAACATGCTAAGCATTTGAGCGATCACAATGAACAATAATGTAATAATAATAAATAAATAAATAAAAATAGTCGTTTTGGAATTGTTTCCATATTTACGCCGGTGAAATTAAAATATATGATTGCGCAGCAGGATTATACGTCGCGAAACGTAAATATTTTGACATTTAATATTAGGTGTTCACGGATGTTGCATTGTGATCGCGAATACGATAAGCAACCATGGTGATAAATTGTTATCACGTCGCTTATTAGCACGTCGATAGTTATTCGCGATTGAGCTCCCGATGCAAACTCCGAGGTTCCAACTCCAGATCACACTGCTCGTGCGACAGCGCCTTCTACCGCTGCCTGAAGCGGGCCAACGCGCTCGTGTCCTCCCAGATCTGCTCTTTGCTATGGCGACTGCTTTTCTTGACATTTGGCTCGCCAACCGCTGGCTAAATGCAATGAAAAGCGTGATAAATAATAAATAAAAATAGCAGTTTTTGAATATTTTCCATATTTACACTGGTGAAATTCAGATATTTGATGTTATTTGTGTATTTTTTCAAGGAATTTATTTATTTGACACTTTATATACATATACAATAAATATACATATAAGGGCGGGCATATTGCCTTAAGGCAATTTCTTCCTACCTACCCAAACCGTAAATACATGGACATATTGAATATTACAATTTTACACAAAAATTTAAAAAAAAGATTAACAAAATAAAAATATATGAAAAAATTAACACTATACTATGAAGAGAGGAGAGGGGATGGGAAGGAAAGAAGAAGGATAAAGGAACAATTTAAATATTAAGATAGTGACATTTCAATCTTGACTTAAATGTAAATAAAGAAGGGGCGTCTCTAACATTAGTGGGTAGATTATTCCACAATCGAGCGGCTACTACTGTGAAAGAGGAGCCAAGAAAATTAGAGCGATGACAGGGTATTAAAAGGGTTCTCTCGTTACTAGAACGAAGAGATAGTCCGTGTTGTGAAAGGGGTTGGATGAGCTCTCTCAGGAATAACCCGCTGCCTCTATTTAGAGGCTCGTCAGCAGGTGGAAAAGAGGGGATATGGAAGGAGGCTAACAATATAGGTTCTACAACACTCAGACCAATTAAGAAAAAAATCTTTCTCGAAACTGGCGGGAATCCAACCCGCGATGCCATTTTAACAGTTGGTCGTCAAACCAACTGCGCCACGGCACCTGTAAAATGAGCAAACAGAATATAATAGAATGGTGAATGTTACACAGTGTGTAAAGTGGCCACTTAAACCAGCCTATGACAGGTCATAAGCCCTGTAGATGCCTAGACTTATATATATATATTCTAGCCTAGACGTCTTGACCACTACACCACGGCGGCCTCCGTGGTGTAGTGGTCAAGACGCTTGACTCACGCACGGGAGGTTCCGGGTTCGATTCCCGGTGAGAACAAAAAAATTAAAATGTGATTTTTCTCAAGCCTGGGTGTTCTGTGATGTAATTCACCACTGTAATTAGGCCTCCTGGCCTGTTGTGGTGCAAAAAAAAAATGTAAAAATGTATTACCTTCTTTAATATGTTCTTCATCTCTGTTGCAATATGTTAATATTGACAGCTCCCCAGGGAGTTTCCTGCCCTTACTAATACCGGTATGGAGGTAATAAAACCTAAATAATATATTATTAAAAATTGAATATTACAAACCAGAATTATCTTCTTTTTTTTTTTTTTAAAGTATACAATTTCTTTTAGACCGTCACATTACGCCATTTCAAATTTAGACTCAACTTAGGTATCTGGGAGTAAGCATCTATTTTATTTTATTAAGGGTGTTCCTCATTTATATTTTCTAAAAGATTTTCGGACAACGAGTCATGTATGTTGGTAGATGGTATAATAAGGTATATAAAAAAAATAATTAAAAAAAACGAAACACAGCAGATTTCTGACAAAAGATTATTAAAGAGGAAAATTTCAAAATGCATTTAAAAAATGAAAAAAGAGTGAATCGACAAAACTCTTCTTTTAATAAATAAAAGATAAAAAAACACGTCACGTGTTTTCAATAGTTATTTAATATATATCAAATTTAGTTAATATTTTAAACAAAAAGAAAAAAAAAATTTTTTGGAAAACGCCTTCAACGCTGTTGGTATTATTTTTATAAAATTTACTGATGATTTTTTTTAAATATTATTGCGGAATATTAACGCAAATGATTTTTTTATTAATTTCTTAAAAGTTGATCGGTATGTGCTGCCATCATTTTTCACTAGGTGGTGAAATATGGAACCAGTCTATGTATTGGAGTGTGAAGCTTATTAGTTTGTATTTGGGTCTACATTAGGGTGTCCCAGACTATAAGGGCAATTTTTTTTTACAGATTGAGACACGCATACCCTCTTATTTTGTTCCATTTGACCTTAATAACTGAAATAATAAATATTATTAAAATCGGATAGCGATAACCCGTGCCGACTTGATGTCAAACTTTGAATATAAAAGTTTGTATGGAAACCACGATTTTTCAACTTAATAGGGGAATATTTCAATTTATTTTGGTCGGATTGTGGTCCCGTGGCTAGTGTCTCGGACTCACGGGCCAAAGGTCGGTGGTTCGAATCCCACTCTACTCCAACTTGATTCCATTTTCTAATAGTGAGTTATTTACAACTCGTTGAAAATGGGCCTCAAAATGAAATATTTGGGTAAATCATAAGAACGCAAATATTTCTTTTTCTAAAAAAAATAAAAAAAATATTTATTTTGTAAATAAAACAATGGTACTTTGATTATTGTATCATATTTATTATGTATTATACATATTAATTATTTAAAGGACACTATTAATAAAATTTTCTTTTTAAGGTTTGTTTTTTAAAGTCAGGATATACTTTTCTGTGTTCTTGTACGCAACGTATTAAATATTGTTTTTGTTCATCGTCCACTGTGATTAAGCCATGAAAGTCTTGCATCAACTTAACAGCTCTTTCAGCCGTATCATTAACTGCTTTCAGTGACTGCACCTCATTTTAGCGTGTTGAAACGAAGCATTAGCAGGCCACGAAGTAGGACACTCCATGAGAAAACTGTCATCAATTTTGAGTCGCCTGAAAAGGGATCTGCTGTTCATGGAAACAAAGTCATGGATGTTTTTTTCGAAAAGAGGCCAGCTAAGTTCTTCTCTCGATGGAATGTAGCGTTTATTGTGGACCCATGGATTTTCTTTGGCCAAATTAGCAACTATTTTTACCTTACTTTCTTGGTTAATATCATCGTCAAATAGAGACAAGATAGACACTTCGTCTGCTAAATACCACAAATGCTAGCAAAACTTCTGTATAGCCGCTTTTTATATAGTTTTGTCGACCATTTCGTATGCCTTCACAGCCTTCAAAAAGCACAAGTCCTGGTAAGGCGCTTTTACCGCTTAAGTGCATTGCAGCCAAGGCTTGACATAGGATGTCGCGATAAACAGGCAGACGTCTAATAGAGCTGTTTTGTCCTTATTTGACATTTTGAATTGAGACGTAAACAGCAATATTTTCAATGAATAAATAGCTCTTGCTATCCATCTTGCTTGGTGCATGGCGCCTAGAGGCCAATTTAAATTCATTAACTTTATCTCCGCCAAGAAATATTATGCAGAGCTCTATTAACTCTCGATAGTCATCTCTTACAATTTCTTTGGTCAATTCAGTTTTGTAAGTTCATCAATTTTAGAATCGTTCAGATGCAATAGCGTTTCTTTGTGGCTTTGTATCTTCTCTACATTGATGTTTTTCCAGTTTGATCGAAAATTTTTGAATAAAGGGATATCGGGACTTGTAGTGACTTGGCTGATTTTGGCCTCGAACACAGCTTTTAGTACCAATTCGCAGATGTGATGGCGGCAAGCAAAAATCAACATTTCTCTGTTCAATTTCTGTTCGAGAAGCACACATGCACCATTAATTCGGCCTGTGTTAGAAGCAGTAGTATCACAACAGAGGATCTGTGCTTTATCTTCAAGATTCCAGTCAACAATAGCATTCCAAACTGCTTGTGCCTGTTCGCTTTCCGATGAGTTTTCTAATTTTGGCACAGCAAAAAGTTGTTCTTTATTATCGTATGAAATAACGATTGGTAGGCGTTTCACTTTAGATTTGCGTACGTCTAAAGCCGGCAACAGTTTTCCATCCCAGTGGACAGTTACAGTATCTGGTACATCGTTTTGAAAATTAAGTTTTATAGCTTCTCCGCACTATTTTCGCTTTTCTGTACGAATTATTTGGATGGAGGACTTGGTTATAGGAAATTCGTCAGTGTTGTGGCCAAGTGCTTCAATAGTTGCTTCAATAATAAAGACAGAATCTCTCATACTTAACTGACACCTGTCTAATGCCGCCACCAGTTTCGGAGTAACGAAATTTTTCTTCACAGAAGTTTTAATAGTATCGGGCTGTTTCCTCTCAATTGGAATGGACAAATCTTTTTGTAAGTCCGTTACTTCAGAATCAGAAGATGAAGTTTCTTGTAAAAGCCCATGAGAAGACGTAGAGGGTGTTATGGATGCCAAATAAGTGGCCAGCCGCTTTTGCTCCTGAATATTTCTAAGACTCGCATTTTCCTCCTTTTCTGTCAATTTTTTGTCCACTCCAGCTAAATGACCGGGTCGTCTTGGCTCTCTCTGCTTTTGTAAGAAAATCTTATCTTTACTACTACTACTACTACTACCATCACGCCATTTCCCCGTAGGGGTAGGCAGAGAGAATGGACCGCCACACACGTCTATCCTGGCATACACTCCTAGCCTCTTCCACATTCATACATCTTGTCATACATGCCCTTCGGTTCTGTCTGCTTTTGACATGACTAGACTTAAGATTTTGGTTTATCTGATCATGCCACGTCTTCCTTGGTCGTCCTCGTCTAACGTTGCCGTTCATTTTTGCCATATATACTTGTTTTACCATTCTCTCGTCGTCCATTCGTTCTACGTGACCAAACCATCTCAGAGACCCTTTCTTAATCTTATCAATTATACTTGTCTCAGATTTACACTCTCGCCTGATTTCATCATTCGTAACCCTGTCATACATTGATTTCCCACACATTCGTCTAAGAGATCGCATTTCAACCGCGTTCACTCGGCTTTCATCCTTCTTCTGCCAGTTCCATGTTTCACTTCCATACATAAGAGTTGGGACTAAAACTCCGTTGTGCACTGCCAGTTTAGCTTCGATTGACATATTTTTATTAGAAATTACTGTGCTTAGTGCTCCGTTCATTTTGTTGCCCGCATTCACTCTTCTTTCAACATCTTTTTCTACTCTTCCATCTCTTGAAAACATGCTTCCAAGATACACAAATTCATCTACTTGCTCGAGACATTCGTTGTTTAGATTTATTATGCAGTCAGTAACCTCACTATCCCTTTCAAATACCATCACTTTTGACTTACTTTCGTTCATCGCCAATTCGCTCTCCAGGCATACATCATACATTCTAGAGACTATTTGCTGCAAATCAGCCTTGCTGCTTGCTAACAGAACTGCATCGTCAGCATACAACAAGCAGCTTACTGAAAAATTATCCATTTTTGCTCCAATACCCATACATTCTATCTCTTTCATACAGTTGTCCATGTATAGATTAAACAACCATGGTGACATTACACATCCCTGTTTCACGCCTTTTGAGATCGCAAACCAAGATCTAAATCCCCCACTAACTCTTATACATGCTGAACTCTCCTCATAGAGAGACGATACTGCACGTATAAGTTTATTGTTTACTCCATACTTTTCCAACACGCCCCACAATTTCCTTCTATCTACTTTATCATACGCTTTTTGCAAATCGACAAATGCGCAGAATAGTTTTTGACTTTTTGCCAAAAACTTCTCCGTTAGCATTCGCAGCGCAAAAATTTGATCCGTGCATCCACGTCCACTCATAAAGGCTCCTTGCACGTCCCACACTTTGTCTTTCGTCACCTTTCTTACTTTCTCGATTATAATTTTCCCATACAGTTTACCGACAGAACTCAGAAGACTGATGGCCCTATAGTTTCCACATTCCGCACGAGATCCCTTTCCCTTATATAAAGGCATGACAACTGCCCTCCTCCAATCCAACGGCGCACAGTGTTTTGAGCCATACAAGCTACAAGATAAAAAGTCACTTTTGAATTCTTAAACGATGACGTCATGGGGGCATTACCAGATAGTTAGTGTGACGATTGTAAGCCTAACTGGGGTGATTAATGCTTAGGGTGATTCATACCAGAATATGAAAGTCGGATAATTGGTTTTTGAAAGCCTAATTACATTTATTTGCATTTTGGCGTCCGACGTGTAAAGGTTGTTTATCAAGTTTAAAGTTTTTTATTTCGATTTAAAAAAAAATGGAAGCTATTTTGGAAGGTATGTTGTATGGTTTTTTTTCTAATATTTTAATGTATTTCATTCAGGTATTTAAAAAAACAATAATTTAACTTATGTATTTTTCAGTAGTTAAAAAAATATCAATTTCTAACTTCTCGAGAATTTATCTCGGAGAGTATATCAAAGTAGCAAAATATTATTTTTATTTTTCAATAGACCAATTTATTGTTAATTCATTACAGTTTCGATATTTTACCGCACGAAGTTGCATCTATCTTATTTTGTTATTTTACAGGTACCAGATACGAGATTTCCAGGCAAGAATTGTACGTGATGTGGAAGAGTTTGACGAAGAAAGAAAGGCTTCAAGGAGTGATAAATAATATTGTTAGTAAATTTGAAGTCGGTGAACTCGGTACAAGTGGTGAAAAACTGTTAAAAAATCAAATTGAGCTTATTTGTTTAAATATAAGCAGAAAATGGACCGAATCTGGCTGTAAACTAGATAGATTTGTTAATAAAAAATTTGAATGGCTCGGCGGTAGTGAAAATATTTTGATATGTGAAAACTTTCGACAAAGTCCTTCAGTAGACATGAATGAACCATCTACGTCTACTGGAAGGCCCGCAAAGGATTTCGGGGCATGCAGTGATCAGTGCAAAAGGACAAAAGTGCGTGATTTAGTGAGTACGAAGACATCTGAAGAACTTTCGTTTGCCACGCAGGTATCTATTCGAGCATCAGGAAAACGCACAGTTGCCGATCTCCTAAAGAAAATTTAGAAAGCTACTCCCAATGAAGTAGCAAAAATACGTAGGGAACGTAAACAAGTAAACAAACAGCGGGCATTGACAATTGAGGAAGCGCTAAGTTTATACGTTGACTGTAAATTATCTTCGCATTCCTACAAAGTTATGCGTAAAAATGCCATAAAAACCGACCACAAAATATATCCGGCATTTTATAGTTTAAGAAAAACAAAAAAAGCATGTTGCCTGAGCGAGGAATTTGTCAAAATAACGGAAACTAGTGCAGAAATCCAGCTACAAGTGATTTTAAATCATACGGTGGAACGATTGCTAAATGTAGAATCAGAAGTCTTAAAAGAAAGAGTTCCTTCAGGTTCTGTACTGACTCTTATATGCAAGTGGGGTGGAGATGGAAGCTCGGGACATAGTAATTATAAACAGAAATTTTACACAGAGCATGCAATAGATGAATTTTTATTTATTATGTCATTCGTTCCAATACAACTAAGGCTTAATGATGACCCTAATATAGTAATTTGGCAAAATTTGAGCCCTTCCTCAACCTCTTATTGTCGTCCTATTAAATTTATTTTCGCCAAAGAAACTGATATTCTTACTAAGTCTGAAATCGAAAAACTTCAAGATGCAATTGAAAAACTTGAAAATTTTAATGTTAATATTGGAGGTGTAGTATTGTCCATAAAATTTAAAATGCTTTTAATAATGGTAGATGGTAAAATTTGCAACGTTTTGGCTGAAAATAAGTCAACCATGTCCTGTTATATTTGTGGCGCCAAACCCAGTGAAATGAACTCTATTAGTATTAATAGAGTTTCTCGACAAGAATTTTATTCTTTTGGCTTATCTACATTACATGCTCTTTTTATATTTCTCAAAATACATCTCTTTGAAAATCACTTATAACAAATGTTTTATTTAAAAACCTTTAAGTTTTATCATCATCGTACCATATCCGCTCCCTATGTGGAGCATATGGATTCCATAATCTGCCTCCGGCCAAGCGATCGACCTCCCGTACATCCTCCCAAGTTAAGTCTACGTACCGCAACTCTGACGCAAACTGCCCCCAAATTGTCAACAATGGACGACCAGGACGCCAAGAGCCTGATGCTTTGTAACACAGGCAAGCATGGTTAAGGCTCTCGGAAGGCATAAGTAGTACATGGCCTTGCCAGCCAAAACGCCTTGGATGACAGTAGATACCAAGGGTTGCTGTGTCCGTTGCCTCACTTCTGTGTTCCTTACAATGTCAAACTTTTAAGTTTATTTAAACCCTTTCAGTTGTCATGTTTAACATAATAAAATCAGCTGTAAAATGGTTATTCTGACAAAACAAGTGAAGGCAGATTAGTTCTCTCGGGTGAAATCTTTATTTTATGCCTAAGTATCTAATATAATTTTCAATGATTTATTTTATAGGTTGACCGATTTATCAGTCAATAGAATTAAAGTAATAATTTCAATTATTTATGATCCTTAAATACATTATTGGATGCAGATATCAATTTCCAGAAAATTTATTTCGTTTATGAAATAACAAAATGTGACATATTTTTTATAAAACGAATTATTATTACATATTTAATAAAAAAAACCTCTTTTTAGGATTAAATGAATCGCATACATGAGTTAAAAGTACATTCAGAATTTTTAGTTTCTAGCTTGTATGAAACGAAACACTGTGCGGCGTATGTCCTTCCTTTAGGCAGAGATTGAAAAGTCTGTGCAGCCATGTACGTATTAAGTATTAAGATTGGAATAACGAGCATTATGTTAAAATCTTATCTTCATTTATCGTTATTAATTGAAGCGCATCGGCATGTGCAATATCAAAATAAAAAATTGTATTTGTAACAAACTCTTGTCGACGCTGCTCAAACACATCTTGAGTTTGGTTTGTATCTTTTTGCAAATTTCTCCAATCTTGGTATAAGGCTAAAAGTTTCTTAACACAGTTAGGTGAAGATTTAGTCGGTATACGTGCCTTTTCCCAATAAATATTGCACTCACGAATAGTAAGATTTGCACTTTCATTGACGCTTAAATTGACTTTGCGAATATTATAAAATAAGGCCGCCAGCGCTTGTCCATTAGAGGGAAGTTTAGAACCTGTCATTTGATGTTTTATATCTCCACCAAAAATATTTCCTTTTTAGAACTGCGTAACTCCACAGACATGTTGACACAACGAAAACAATGCGTTCACTAATAAAAACAAACACGATATAACAAGCACATTAACACGTAGTTCGCGCGCCGTACTATGTAAGTTCTGACAAGTTCCGATGCAAGTCGGCACGGGTTACCGTGATTCAATTTACGTGAAATTTTATTTATAAGTGTTTTGACATCATTCAAACAAAATTAGAGGGTATGCATTGAAAAAATAAAACTTAAATTTTTCTGGGACACCCTAGTCTACATGTTTGAAAAAATTTAGCTAAAGGCGTTATTTGTTTCGTAGTTGCCATGGTTACTCAGATTAAAAATGGCGTGCTGTTTGAATATATGAATATTGTCATAAGCCCTGTAGATACCTAGACTTCTATATTACCTTTTCTTAAATGTTCTTCATCTCTGTTGTAATATGTTAATATAAACAGCTCCCCAGGGAGTTGAATCCAGTCCTTATCTACAAAAATTTGGACAAACTCAAAATATTGTTGATAAATTACCTGGTCCATGAAGAAGTGTAGAAATTGAAAAAATAACATTTTCAGGCGTTGCCTAGTATGTAGGTGAAATAATTCAATTAGATGAATCTCACCCGCATAAATAACGGTTTCAGCTCTTTAACTTCACAAACATCAACAGATGAAAGAATTGAAGGAATATAGATGTTCAAATATAGGCAGAATGGTGAATGTTACACAGTGTGTAAAGTGGACACTTGAACCAGCAATTGACAGGTCATAAGCCCTGTAGATGCCTAGACTTCTATATTACCTTTTCTTAAATGTTCTTCATTTCTGTTGTAAGAGTCCAGATCTTGTCTCGATGCCCCTTATGTTTGTCAATGCTTCTTTCTTTTTTTTAAAAATGTTTTAAACTATTCTTTTATTGTAATATTTAAACCTTATAAATTGTATACATGGACAATGTCCGTTAATAAATAAATATGTTAATGAAATAGAGTTAACCAAAAAACAATTTATAAATAAAATTTATTTACAATGTTATTTGTTAGAGCGCGCACTTCTTCAAGATTCAAAATAAAAAGTGGTTAGCTTGGATCATTCAATAAACTATGTCCTCTTCAAAACAATAAAATTAGGTAGCTATGTGAAAGATTTATAATTCTAATTATGTGTTATTTTTCAGAAATTAGTAGCCATAAGTATTGAAACTGTGATTGAATGCATTTAAAAGTATTGCAGACGGCTTGGAATTTCTAGTGTTGCACAGTACATGAGTTTTTGCAGTATTGATTTTTAAACCCATCCACGCGGAGTACCTATTAAGCCTATCAAGAGCAACGTGAGGATATTAAGTAGTGATGCAGGGACGCAACTTTGGCAAACTCTGGTGGCGATCTCAAACCAATGTGTGACAATATTGTTAATTATTCTGATTCGATACTCGCCGTTCAAGTAAAGGGCTTAATCTTCTTTAGATACTTATTGTAAATTAATAATGAAGGTAAATGAAGCTCAAAAGAAAAAAAAAGTATTTACTTTAGTCCCTAGTCGAGTTGTAATAACTTTTGAGAATATAATTCTTTGTGTTGTATGATTAATAAATATAATATAAAAAAAGAAAAAAATATTTTTGATTCAAATTATTTATTGAAAATTCTTGATGGAATTCCATTGTAATGATGTAATAACTTATATTTACATATAAGACCGGTCTGTAGATGCCCATTGGAGGGTGAAAGCGCTAATTGGACAAACAACAGTAAAGCCTTTGACAAAGTTGATCATTCAGTCTTAACACGCAAACTTTTGGCTATAGGTATACATGGTGATCTTCTGCGCTGGCTGATATCATATATTAGTAATCGATGTCAATCGGTAGTAATTGGTGGGTATAAATCTGACTGGGCAGAAATCTCCTCTGGTGTTCCCCAGGGAAGTCTACTCGGTGCCCTATTATTTCTTATATATATATATATATATATATATATATATATATATATATATATAAATGACATTGATGTTTGCTTTCGTTATTCAAAATTTCTTCTTTATGCTGATGATATGAAAATATACGCTAAAGTTAAATCTCAAGAAGATTGCCTAATGATTCAACACAATCTTAATCGTCTAACTGACTATTGTATTGAAAATAAACTGTTTTTGAATATAAATAAATGTGTCTGTATTACATTCACAAGGAAAAGAAAAATTCTTAATTTTGATTACAAACTAAACAATAATGTACTAATGAGAAAGCACGAAATTAAAGATCTTGGGATTGTTTTAGACTCAAAACTACTTTGTTAGGTTTCATAATTCGAATGAGTAAACACTTTGATAATCCAAAGGCCCTTATTTCATTATATTATACATTTGTCAGAAGCCATTTGGAATACGCCTCTCAGATATGGAATCCCCAGTATGCCATATATATAAGTAGAATAGAAAATATTCAAAACAAATTTATAAAGTACCTTAAATACAAAACCAGTATTTCTTATGTATCTACTCTCACTGCCTCCACCTTCCATGGAATCATTTCTCTACAATACCGCAGAGTGTGTGCGGACCAACTACTGCTTTACAAAATTATGACAGGAATGGTTGACTGTACAGAGCTGCTTGGTTTAATAACAATACATGTGCCAGCCAGGATTTGTACACGGTACCACCTGTTTCATGTACCAATAAGTAAAACATCGTATGTTAAAAATGCTTTTTTTCGTAGGACTTTTTCAATGTACAATACAAAATTTAAAAATATAGATTACACAAACATCACTCTTGTCAGATTTAAAATTTACACTAAAAATGTATTATGTAACTTAGTAGAAATTACAATAATAAATATGTACATCTCCCCTCCCCTCCTTATCCTCTCTTCAAGCATTTTTGTCCTTATCCCGCCCAATTTGCAGTAACTTAATGTTCTTAAAATAAATATTAAAAAATCTTTGATTATTGAGTACATGAAAATAACATTTTTATATGTAATATATTTTCTTTACTAACTTTGTATACTATGTGGAAATCTGTTATTAATTCTGAGTTTATACACTATATCTGTTTGTTTACTAAATATGTATGTAGAACTGTTGATTTCCCAAATAAAATAAATAATTGGAAGTGAACCAAGTATTTTTAATTAATAACTTATATGTAAATATAAGCTATAATCATTACAAAAATTTATTTATAATCAATTTATTTGTCTATTCTTCATTCCACATCTTCAACTATTGGGATCAACAAAAGAGCAAAGTATGATTATCCTGTTGAATTGAGGCCGGAAAGAGAACAGATGTTGGGAGGAGTTGAGGGGTGCGGCAAATTATAACTCGAGCATATTGTTCCTGTGGCCGGGTACGTGCGCTGATGGATCATTTGACCTTGGTGGAAGCGAGTGTTGACTATTTGTGTTGCTCACTCCCTCCGGGGACCCAGTTATGTCAAAATATCCCTTTTGCCTCGGTAACCTTGAATTGGGCTAATCTTTTAGTATTTGTGTAAAAAAACTCTATATCTGTATGTGTGTTGATTTATGTTTTATTCAGTTTATATCGATGTGCAATATTTTATAACTTTGTAAATAATTATGGTGTTTAATTTTAAAATATTTTTCTAAAGAATTGTTCTGGAGACATTGAGGGAGACTAAGGTAGATAAAGCTTGTATATTTATTGATTGTGCGTTCGTTCACTTTAAGCCAAAACTGCCGCCCTCTTTCGGTGATGTGTTCGAAAGGGATCCTGAGCTGTGCATCTTTCATCAGGATTGTGCGCCATGTTACACCACACGAAGCAACCATAATTAAACAATGTTTGAGTATGTCCAAATGCTTGCAGACTGGTTGGATTTCCTCCCTAGGGAGTCGTTCATATCTAAATTGGTTGCAACAGAAAGGGAAAACATTTCTGAGAAGGGAATATGGAAATCTAGGCATTTACAGGGCTTATGACCTGTCATTGGCTGGTTTAAGTGGCCACTTTACACACTCTGTAACATTCACCATTTTGCCTATGTTCGAACATCCACATTTCTTAAATTCTCCCATCCGTTGATTTTAATGAAGTTCAAGAGCTGGAACCTTTATTGTTGTGAACAGATTTATCTGATCGAATTATTTTAAATACTAGACAACGCCTGACGAATGTTACAGAGTGTGTAAAGTGGCCACTTAAACCAGCCAATGACAGGTCATAAGCCCTGTAGATGCCTGGACTTCTCCAATGTCCTTCTCTAAAATATTATTCATCTCTGTTATAATACGTTAATATTTACGGCTCTCAGGGGATTGAATCCAGTCCTCGTCTACAAAAAATTGGTCAAACTCAAAACATTGTTGATAAAAATAATTGAGATGAGCTTGAAAATCAATGTTTTTTTATACGCGTAGAAAGTTTATTTATAGTTCATAATATTATTAATTGTATAACCTTCACTCCAGAAATATTATATATAAGTTATACTTTTGTTAGTAAGTAAATATGCCCATGGTCAATAATTATTGTAAGTGGGTACTCCATTTATAATTTAATTAATTATTCGACCTTACCGAACGATGTTTTCACCAAATTATTCACAGTCAATAAAAATAAATAAAAAATCCATTGTCAATTGTTGGAGCAGAACAAAAATGCAACAGATTTATTTATTTATTTTTGTTAGGGAATACAAGAGCAATAAAATATAATCTATATACATATGTATCAGGGGCGTAACATTCACCTTTCTGCTCATTTTTGAACACCCACATTTCCTCAACTCTTACATCTGAATGTGCATGGGATTTAGATGGATTGCTGTTGGGAAAATTGAAGCGTTTGACGCGGTACTCACAGGTGCAGGGGATTGTCCGTCAGGGCGGCCAGGACCTCCTGGCAGCAGGCCAGGGCCTCCTGGCAGCAGGCCAGGAACTGCTGCAGGGGGGCGGAGCGGCGGTCCCAAGCGCAAGGAGGACAGCTGCCGATCGCCCAGCCGAGCTCCACTCCGTACACTGGAGAGGATTCTTTTTTTATTTGATTTATTTTACAATACGCCCGAGGGGCATTTGCAAAAATAATACAGGTAAGTTCAAACAACAAAACGATATATTATATTCCTTAAAATATAGCTTGATTAAAATGACAGCTGTCAAACTAATGTGACTAGTGGTGGGGAAGTACTGATCACTGATCATGTACCGATCAAATCGATTTTATCAGTTTTTTCATGCAAACATGCAACTCTGTTTCCGAAAATGGATGTAAAAACGCAAAGACAAGCGTGTTATAGTGTGTTCAAGACAATTATTCACCAAAAAATAAGACATTTAAACTTTTTTCTTGAACAAGATCACACGAATTATTTTTTTATTCGATCAATTTACATTTATCAATTTGTCCCATTTCTAACGTTTTTGCTAAATGATGTAACCTTGTAAGAACATCATTAAAAAAAAGGTTTATTTTAGTTTTTTTAGTTTTAAAGCTAATGTGTCGATATGAATCACTCCTTAGATGTTACTACAAAGATATGTCGTCACTTTTGCTGACAACTGTTATTCTAATCAAGTTATATTTTTAGGATCGCCGCCAGACAACAAACATCACTCCATGTACGTTCCATAGTTGGAGCATATGGCTTTCACAAAAAGCCGCCAGACGTCTCTATTGGCTATCTGCTGTAAAAAACAGTTTAAAAAGTGTTGTTGGCAATCGAACCAAAATATATTCAACAAACATCACTCCATGTCCGCTCCATAGTTAGAGCATATGGCTTTCACAAACAGCCTCTAGAAGTCGGTATTGACAATCTGCTGTCAAACACACTAAAAAAAAAGGCTTGTTGGGAATTGGACCAAACAATATCAAACAAACATCACTCCATAGTTGGAGCATATGGCTTTCACAAACAGCCTCTAGACGTCGGTATTGACTATCTGCTGTCAAACGCAGTAAAAAAAATGTCATGTTAGGAATTGAACCAAACAATATATAATAAACATCACTCCATGTCCGCTCCATAGTTGGAGCATATGGCTTTCACAAACAGCCTCTAGACGTCTCGATTGGCTATCTGCTGTAAAAAAACAGTTTAAAAAGTGTTGTTGGAAATCGAACCAAACAATATTCAACAAACATCACTCCATGTCCGCTCCATAGTTGGAGCATATGGCTTCCACAAACAGCCTCTAGACGTCGGTATCGACTATTTGCTGTCAAACGCAGTAAAAAAAATGTCATGTTAGGAATTGAACCAAACAATATATAATAAACATCACTCCATATCCGCTCCATGGTTGGAGCATATGGCTTTCACAAACAGCCTCTAGAAGTCAGTATTGACAATCTGCTGTCAAACGCAATAAAAAAAAGGGTTGTTGGAAATAGAACCAAATAATATTTAACAAACATCACTCCATGTCCGCTCCATAGTTGGAGCATATTGGAGCTTTATTGGCTATCTGCAGTAAAAAAAGAGTGAACCAAACAATATTAAAAAAATATAATTCCATGTCCGCTCCATAGTTGGAGCATATGGCTTCCACAAACAGCCACTAGAGGTCTCTATTGGCTATATGCTGTAAAAAAAATGTTTAAAAAAGTGTTGTTGGAAATCGAACCAAATAATATTTAACAAACATCACTTCATGTCCGCTCCATAGTTGGAGCATATGGCTTTCACAAACAGCCTCTAGACGTCTCTTTTGGCTATCTTCTGTCAATCGCTGTCAAAAAAAAGTCATGTTGGGAATTGAACCGAACAATATGAAACAAATATCACTCCATGTCCGCTCCATAGTTGGAGCATATGGCTTCCCCAAACAGCCTCTAGACGTCTCTATTGGCAATATGCTTTAAAAAAAAAGTTTAAAAAAAGAGTTGTTGAAAAGCGAAGCAAATAATATTTAACAAACATCACTCCATGTCCGCTCCATAGTTGGAGCATATGGCTTTCACAAACAGCCTCTAGACGTCTCTATTGGCAATATGCTTAAAAAAAAAAAGTTTAAAAAAAGAGTTGTTGGAAAGCGAACCAAAAAATATGAAACAAACATCACTCCATGTCCGCTCCATAGTTGGAGCATATGGCTTTCACAAACAGCCTCTAGACGTCTCGTTTGGATATCTGCTGTCAATCGCTGTCAAAAATAAGTCATGTTGGGAATTGAACCGAACAATATGAAACAAATATCACTCCATGTCCGCTCCATAGTTGGAGCATATGGCTTCCACAAACAGCCTCTAGACATCTCTATTGGCTATCTGCAGTAAAAAAAGAGTGAACCAAACAATATTAAAAAAATAGAACTCCATGTCCGCTCCATAGTTGGAGCATATGGCTTCCACAAACAGCCAATAGACGTCTCTATTGGCTATATGCTGTAAATCTCTGTCAAAAATAAGTCATGTTGGGAATTGAACCGAACAATATGAAACAAATATCACTCCATGTACGCTCCATAGTTGGAGCATATGGCTTCCACAAACAGCCTCTAGACGACTCTATTGGCTATATGCTGTAAAAAAAAAGTTTAAAAAAAGTGTTGTTGGAAAGCGAACCAAATAATATTTAACAAACATCACTCCATGTCCGCTCCATAGTTGGAGCATATGGCTTCCACAAACAGCCTCTAGACATCTCTATTGGCTATCTGCAGTAAAAAAAGAGTGAACCAAACAATATTAAAAAAATAGAACTCCATGTCCGCTCCATAGTTGGAGCATATGGCTTCCACAAACAGCCTCTAGACGTCTCTTTTGGCTATCTGCTGTCAATCGCTGTCAAAAATAAGTCATGTTGGGAATTGAACCGAACAATATGAAACAAATATCACTCCATGTCCGCTCCATAGTTGGTGCATATGGCTTTCACAAACAGTCAATAGACGTCTATATTGGCCTATCTGCTGTAAAAAAACAGTTTAAAAAGTGTTGTTGGAAATCGAACCAAACAATATTCAACAAACATTACCCCATGTCAAACAGCGTCTCGATGTCTCTATGGGCTATCTGCTCTCAATCTATTTTTAAAAAAAGTCTTTTTGGTAATTGAATTAAAAGATTGTTTAAAATCATTGCTTAATGTTGGCTCTGATTGCATGACTATGGAGTCAATCATTCAGTGACTTATACAAAAGACGCCAGAGTTGCGTTTACATACATTTATTTTATTCAATGTATAAAAAACTAAAATAGAAATAGATTTGAATACAAGTCAACATGAGTATGAATGACGATGTCCAATATTAGGCTTTTGTATGACTATCCAAATTGACAGTTAAATGGGAAATCTTAATTGTTGAATAACATGCAATTATTTTAAGTTTATGTATCTGAAATTTTAAAGCATAACTCGGTTATTGACAATATATTTTATTACAGGTTATCGTGGTTTAGTATGGGGAAAGCCGATAGAAAAAGCCACAGTCTTTCAAACGGTTTTTGAGTATCTGGCTTTGTTCTACTGTATTTTATCGCAATGTTAAAAATAGTATTTAAAAATCTTCATTTTTCTCACCTTAAAATAACGATTCTTGTATTATTTTTGTTTCAGAATGTACATTAGTTCTCACTCGGTATATTTATTATGCATCCTTTTATTTATTTGTCATATCTGCAATAAATGTTTATAAGTATATAAAAAAACCTACCTTGCGTTTTCCTCGACAAATTCGGTATTTAAAAAATACTCTTCGATCTGTATCTCTCGCATTGCTCTCAGCAATAATTATTTCTTGTTGTTCACTTGTTGCGTCGAATAAGAAAAAGGGAATTTCGTTCGCCTTTGATAAAATTAACCGCAACCGAGCTTTGAAAACCGAAATATTTTCGACGAACCGCGTATAGAAAAATGTTATCACCGACATATTACAACAGAGATTAAGGACGTTTGAGAGAAGGTAATATAGATGTCTAGGCATCTACAGGGCTTATGACCTGTGATTGGCTGGTTTAAATAGCCACTTTACACTCTGCGTAACATTAACCATTCTGCCCATATTTGAACATCTATATTCCTTCAATTCTTTGATTTTACGTACGAGTATATCACCCCAAATGTTATTTATTTGGCCTGGGCCGATTACAACAGTTACATGAAGAAACATACATACAAGTTGAACAAAACTGAGCAAAAATAACATTAAACTATGTAGCAAAGACAAAAAATGGCAATAAAATAATGGTATAGAATCACATATATAGATCAACACACTGTTACATGTATTATTTACTGTACGACATAATTTTATTTATTACATATATCATAAACTTGGCAATCTTGAATAAATTTATTCAACTAAATTTAGGTTCTGATTTTTAAGTAAGTTCTGTCCAGAATATTCAACGCGTTCAAATATTTATGTTGCTGTGCTTTGAGTATTTAAAATCGTTGCAGTAAAATAAACGCGGTCTTTTACTTTAAACTTGCTTTTATATAGGTATTAAATACTTGCGCGGAGTTGTGAAATAGTTAGCAATTATTTTATGCACAAAATAAAATTTAATTGAACAAAAAATTATTGCTAAATGAATTATTTTACAAGTTTTCAATATTTTTTTTGATGGTGATTTACGATGTGTATTGTTGAATCAAATAAAGCGTTTATAAAAGACGTGTGATCGCTGATTAGAATATTCACAATAAAAAAGACAAGAAAAACTCAAATAACATATCAATATCCCTTAAATCTAATAATAATTTAAAGCTTTGACATACTGCTGACTTCTGCTTGACTGCAATGCATTTCGCCATCCCTGATGATGCACTCACTTTCTTTAGTAACTATTTTTAATAAATCGCGCCCGGAAAAAATTAATAATTATTTTTATAACACAAATTTATCAAAAATAGCAAAAGGTAATTATTTTTAATTTCGCTTTTATTAAACCGACATTACGATTTTTAATTTCAATCAAATCGAACCAACACTCACTTTGAACACTCCCGAGATTTAACAATAATTATTATTATGCAAAAATAATTTTAGAAATGCCAGAATTATCTTTGGCAGGCCATGTGGTGAATGGCTAGGACGTTTGCTTTACGTACTGAATTTTCGGGTTCGATTTTCGGCCAGGTCACAATTACATTTCCTAAAGCCTGGGCAAACCACTCCCGAAAATATATGTACTTTATTTTTAAAACCACATTTTTAGAAAACGCGAGGGGGCAATTATTTTTATTTTTACTGTTAAACCGATTTAAGTTTTTTTTACTATTAATTACACTTTATAACACTCGAGATTGGACAAGTTCCAATTCGGCCCATCTCTACACAGGACTTTTAGTCCCATGGAGTTGGGACTTATGATGTACAGTAAACTTATGTATGTAAATAAAATAACAAAATCGCCGATTTGGCGGATAACGTGGTCTTGCTGCGGCCAAGACTGATTAAACCGATTTAAGTTTTTTTACTATTAATTACACTTTATAACACTCGAGATTGGACAAGTTCCAATTCGGCCCATCTCTACACAGGACTTTTAGTCCCATGGAGTTGGGACTTATGATGTACAGTAAACTTTTGTATGTAAATAAATTAATAAAATAACAAAATCGCCGATTTGGCGGATAACGTGGTCTAACGGCCAAGACGATGCCTCATTCACGTTTGTGTATTCGGGGTTCGATTCCCCATGCTTTAAAACAGTAGGATAGTTACAATCACTAACCCGACACTTCGCACTTCACTTACTAACACAAAAAAAACATTTAAAACGGTTGGATTTTAGTAGTAAAATTTGAACAATTTATTTTTAAAGGAAGAAATTGCCACCCGAGTACACCACTTTTTATACGAACATCAGCAATCAGATGTTTATTATTAAATGAATAAAAAAACGCTTCGCGAAATCACCAACTTTTTGTTAAAACGTTTGCAAATACAGTATTTTTACACGCGTGCCGCGCGATCGAATTTTCGAGAAGAACTGACCACAAATTACACTCTTTGTATGAAAATGTTTTTTCTCTGACTTTTTTTCTTAACTTTCGCACTATCTCCCTCTAATGTCTGTCAAAAAAAAATGAATGCATAAACTCGACAGCCATAAATCAAAAAAAAAATATTTAAAAAAAAATGAATACATAAACTCGACAGCCATAAATAAAAATAAAAATTTAAAAAAAAAAAAGAAATTTCAAATGTCAAAATGAAACATTCTAAATTCTAAAAATATGTTCAATCACGTTTTATCAACTTCTTAAAATTGAATTTATTCGTAATTCGTATTATGTTTTCCTAATATGGGTTGTGTACGTATTCAATACGCCTTTCCTTGAGTTATTTCATTTTTCGATGGAATTTATGTATGAAAAATGCTTCATTTCATCAGTAAATTTTATTTATTTAAATAAACACATTTTACAATTCACTTTCTAATGACCTAAAAGATATACTAAACATACTTAAAAATATACTTAAAAAACACCTAAATAAAACAGTTCTTTCAGCCCGGTGTGACGAGTGATATGTGATGTTATTTTATCCACTTTTTATCTAAACTATTGTGTTATTATATATACTATCCCCTCATACCAGCACTTCGTACAAATAAAATATGTAATGTCATGTAATATGTAAAGTTTTTCATAAATAAATAAATCTAATTTAATTTATACACAAGTATTTGGACAAGACAAGTAATCGAACTCGGGAGAAATACCAAAGCTGCCCCGGGAGTGATGGCTCCCTGTCGAATTCTCACGAGCACTCCGAAACAAGAGTGTTTTCAGCAAATTACTGTGATGCTACTTGTGAAAACCTGTAATTGGCTTATTTGTTATTTGTTTTGTTATATAAATATGATATAATTATAGCTGTTGGTTATCCAAATAAATAAAATAAAAAAATAAAAAAAAAAATAGGCGTTAGCATTGTTTGTAAAACTAACACATCTTTTCTGTGGCCTTCCAACACTTCTTTTGTTTGACATGGTCTCCACTTTATCATTCTGGGTGTCCACCTGCCATCATTTTGCTCGCCGAGTGTCCTGCCCACAGCCATTTCAATTTTGCTGCACGATCCATGATATCCACGACTCCGGTTCGGCGCCTTTTTTCCTTATTTCTTACTCTGTCTCTTAGACATACACCGAGCATCTGTCTTTCCATGGATCGTTGCGTGCATTTTAATTTCAGGCTACTTTTTTTGTGTTACAGACATGGTTTCTAGTCCGTATGTTGTCACCGGCAATATGCACGATTCATATACTTGTCTTTTCAAGCATATGGGAACTTCTTTCTTTTCAAAAATACATTTTAGTTTGCTGAAAGCAGCCCAACTTAGCCCTATCAGTTTTTGTGTCCTCATTAATCCTCACATCCATAGTAGCGTTGTCATAAAAAATGAATTTGATAAATCTAATGTTAGTAGGGTCGCAGCGAGTCGCATCTTGCTGGAGGATGCGATTCTATAAAATGCAGCAAACGCCCAGTCGCATTCCATCAGCAACACTACTGACTAGTCCAACTCGTTAGCATCCACGTCGCGAACGCTGGGCAATGTGATCACACTCATAGCGGTGTGATCACAGCAGATAGCGAAAGGATAAAAGGTGAGTTTTTGGCACCTCAAAACCAAAACCAACCAGCTGAGGGAAGGTAACCCCGACAGAAAAATCCACCAGAGAAGGCAACGGGAAACCACTCTGGTCATCTTTTTCTAGGAATCATTACGGCGAGTAGTAATCAATAAGCAGTCGTCCTGGCTGCGAAATATAAAAGTAGCGCAGGAAAGATACATATGCTTTCGCTGTAGTGATCGCTAACGTCCGGGGGACCCGGCAAGGCACTAGAAGAAGAAGAATGTATCTAGAATCAACTCGGGCATTTTGGAGTGCTTCAATAACAGCCCATTTTTCAACTGAGTCAAACGCTTTTCGATAGTCGATGAGTAGTCGGATTGATTGGATGTGGTCTCTAGTTCCAAAGCCTTTGCGAAAGCCAGCTTGTTCAACAGGTTGATAAGAATCAAGTTTTTGTGTCAATCGGTTAGTTGGAATTTTTGTTAATAATTACCTCGTTATCTAACCCGGGATAAATGACTGCCCCAGTTTACAATGAGTAATCAGTTAAAATTTTGAAACAGTTCAAAATGGCATTTAAAAAAAGATAGGCCAGAGGTTGGGCTTATCCGGAGACCAATATACGAATTATGAGTTAGAAACTAGCTAGATGTTGAAAGGAGAGTGAATGCGGGCAACAAAATGAACGGAGCACTAAACACAGTAATTGCTAATAAAAATATGTCGATCGAAGCTAAATTGGCAGTGCACAACGAGGTTTTAGTCCCGACTCTTGTGTATGGAAGTGAAACATGGAACTAGCAGAGGAAGGATGAAAGCCGAGTGAATGCGGTTGAAATGCGATCTCTTAGACGAATGTGTAGGAAATCAATGTATGTGTCAAGTATAATTTTATTTTATTTTATTGAGATAAACGGCACTTAGTGCCTTTTACATATTAGTTACAAATACAATTAAATATACATACATGTAAGCATAAGTAATACAGAGCATTTAAAACAATATTAATAATTAACAAACTAAGAATGTCTAAGAAATATAAACTATATAAAATAATAAAACATTACCAGTTATAGAATTATCGATAAAAATAAATAAATTTGGTAATAGAAATATTTTGAACCAGTTACAAAAAAACTAAGAAAACAATATATATCATTAAAAAAATAAATATATTTCTGTATTATTAAATAGGTGCGAAGGTTTTCACGGTCACTGTTATCAATATTATGTATCTTTTTTGGGTGATACCGTGTATGTTGGATTTGATCCGACGGTTTTCAGTTTTCAGTTTTCAGTTTACAGTTTACCCTGAAGATGGCTCCTGCAATGGTAGCCGAAACGTCGGATCAAATCCAACATACACGGTATCACCCAAAAAAGATACATAATATCTGTATTATTATTTAAAACTAATATTTAGGTAAATAGTATCTGTTTAAGTATAAACATTCACCTGGTCCATGAAGAAGTATAGAAATTAAAAAATAAAATTTTTAGGCGTTGCCTAGTATGTAGGTGAAATAATTCAATTAGATGAATCTCACCCGCATAAATAAAGGTTTCAGCTCTTTAACTTCACAAACATCAACAGATGAAAGAATTGAAGGAATATAGTTGTTCAAATATGGGCAGAATGGTGAATGTTACACAGTGTGTAAAGTGGCCACTTAAATCAGCCAATGACCGGTCATAAGCCCTGTAGATGCCTTGACTTCTATATTACCTTTTCTGAAATGTTCTTCATCTCTGTTGTAATATGTTAAAGTATATAGTAGACTCGGTGGGAGTGGAAGCGGGAGAGAGGTGTTATAATTGCATTTGATTCAGTGATCGTTTGAAAGAAGACAACTTGCTATCAAAGAAATCAAGACTGGTATGTTTGTTGGCAGACCCGAGAATTCTAGGCATAGGGGAATGGAAACCATAGTCAGTTCTATGGTTATCGGTATGAAAGAGTAAGTTTTGTCTGAGGTTTCTAGTTGGGATATTTAATTTTATCGAGCTCAGTAGTTCAGGCGCATCAAAGAGTGAGTTGAGAATTTTAAATAGGACTAGAAGGTCGGATTTATTGCGACGGTCTTGAAGAGAAGATATATTTAAGCTAGTTACTGCTACAACTACTACCATCACGCCATTTCACCGTAGGCGTAGGCAGAGAGAATGGACCGCCTCACACGTCTATCCTGGAATACATTCCTAGCTTCTTCCACATTCATACATCTTGTCATACATGCCCCTTAGTTCTGTCTGCTTTTAGCATGACCAGACTTAAGATGCCACGTCTTCCTCGGTTGTCCTCGTCTCACGTTACCGTTCATTTTCGCCATATATACTTGTCAACAATATTTTGAGTTTGTCCAAATTTTTATAGAAAAGGATTGGATTCAACTCCTTGGGGAGCTGTTTATATATACATATTACAACAGAGATGAAGAACATTTAAGAGAAGGTAATATGGAAGTCATACTTCCTCTGCTAGTTCCATGTTTCACTTCCATACACAAGAGTCGGGACTAAAACCTCATTGTGCACTGCCAATTTAGCTTCGATCGACATATTTTTATTAGCAATTACTGTGTTTAGTGCTCCGTTCATTTTGTTGCCCGCATTCACTCTCCTTTCAACATCTAGCTAGTTTCTAACTCATAATTCGTATATTGGTCTCCGGATAAGCCCAACCTCTGGCCTATCTTTTTTTAAATGCCATTTTGAACTGTTTCAAAATTTTAACTGATTACTCATTGTAAACTGGGGCAGTCATTTATCCCGGGTTAGATAACGAGGTAATTATTAACAAAAATTCCAACTAACCGATTGACACAAAAACTTGATTCTTATCAACCTGTTGAACAAGCTGGCTTTCGCAAAGGCTTTGGAACTAGAGACCACATCCAATCAATCCGACTACTCATCGACTATCGAAAAGCGTTTGACTCAGTTGAAAAATGGGCTGTTATTGAAGCACTCCAAAATGCCCGAGTTGATTCTAGATACATTCTTCTTCTTCTAGTGCCTTGCCGGGTCCCCCGGACAGTGGCGATCACTACAGCGAAAGCATGTGTATCTTTCCTGCGCTACTTTTATATTTCCCAGCCAGGACGACTGCTTATTGATTTACTCGCCGTAATGATTCCTAGAAAAAGATGACCAGAGTGGTTTCCCGTTGCCTTCTCTGGTGGATTTTTCTGTCGGGGTTACCTTCCCTCAGCTGGTTGGTTTTGGTTTTGAGGTGCCAAAAACTCACCTTTTATCCTTTCGCTATCTGCTGTGATCACACCGCTATGAGTGTGATCACATTGCCCAGCGTTCGCGACGTGGATGCTAACGAGTTGGACTAGTCAGTAGTGTTGCTGATGGAATGCGACTGGGCGTTTGCTGCATTTTATAGAATCGCATCCTCCAGCAAGATGCGACTCGCTGCGACCCTACTAACATTAGATTTATCAAATTCATTTTTTATGACAACGCTACTATGGATGTGAGGATTAATGAGGACACAAAAACTGATAGGGCTAAGTTGGGCTGCTTTCAGCAAACTAAAATGTATTTTTGAAAAGAAAGAAGTTCCAATATGTTTGAAAAGACAAGTATATGAATCGTGCATATTGCCGGTGACAACATACGGACTAGAAACCATGTCTGTAACACAAAAAAAGTAGCCTGAAATTAAAATGCACGCAACGATCCATGGAAAGACAGATGCTCGGTGTATGTCTAAGAGACAGAGTAAGAAATTAAGAAATAAGGCGCCGAACCGGAGTCGTGGATATCGTGGATCGTGCAGCAAAATTGAAATGGCTGTGGGCAGGACACTCGGCGAGCAAAATGATGGCAGGTGGACACCCAGAATGATAAAGTGGAGACCATGTCAAACAAAAGAAGTGTTGGAAGGCCACAGAAAAGATGTGTTAGTTTTACAAACAATGCTAACGCCTATTTGCTGAAAACACTCTTGTTTCGGAGTGCTCGTGAGAATTCGACAGGGAGCCATCACTCCCGGGGCAGCTTTGGTATTTCTCCCGAGTTCGATTACTTGTCTTGTCCAAATACTTGTGTATAAATTAAATTAGATTTATTTATTTATGAAAAACTTTACATATTACATGACATTACATATTTTATTTGTACGAAGTGCTGGTATGAGGGGATATTATATATAATAACACAATAGTTTAGATAAAAAGTGGATAAAATAACATCACATATCACTCGTCACACCGGGCTGAAAGAACTGTTTTATTTAGGTGGTTTTTAAGTATATTTTTAAGTATGTTTAGTATATTTTTTAGGTCATTAGAAAGTGAATTGTAAAATGTGTTTATTTAAATAAATAAAATTTACTGATGAAATGAAGCATTTTTCATACATAAATTCCATCGAAAAATGAAATAACTCAAGGAAAGGCGTATTGAATACGTACACAACCCATATTAGGAAAACATAATACGAATTACGAATAAATTAAATTTTAAGAAGTTGATAAAACGTGATTGAACATATTTTTAGAATTTAGAATGTTTCATTTTGACATTTGAAATTTCTTTTTTTTTTTTTAATTTTTATTTTTATTTATGGCTGTCGAGTTTATGTATTCATTTTTTTTTCATATTTTTTTTTTTGATTTATGGCTGTCGAGTTTATGTATTCATTTTTTTTTTGGCAGACATTAGAAGGAGATAGTGCGAAAAGTTAAGAAAAAAAGTCAGAGAAAAAACATTTTCATACAAAGAGTGTAATTTGTGGTCAGTTCTTCTCGAAAATTCGATCGCGCGGCACGCGTGTAAAAATACTGTATTTGCAAACGTTTTAACAAAAAGTTGGTGATTTCGCGAAGCGTTTTTTTATTAATTTAATAATAAACATCTGATTGCTGATGTTCGTATAAAAAGTGGTGTACTCGGGTGGCAATTTCTTCCTTTAAAAATAAATTGTTCAAATTTTACTACTAAAATCCTACCGTTTAAAATGTTTTTTTTTGTGTTAGTAAGTGAAGTGCGAAATGTCGGGTTAGTGATTGTAACTATCCTACTGTTTTAAAGCATGGGGAATCGAACCCCGAATACACAAACGTGAATGAGGCATCGTCTTGGCCGTTAGACCACGTTATCCGCCAAATCGGCGATTTTGTTATTTTATTAATTTATTTACATACATAAGTTTACTGTACATCATAAGTCCCAACTCCATGGGACTAAAAGTCCTGTGTAGAGATGGGCCGAATTGGAACTTGTCCAATCTCGAGTGTTATAAAGTGTAATTAATAGTAAAAAAAACTTAAATCGGTTTAATCAGTCTTGGCCGCAGCAAGACCACGTTATCCGCCAAATCGGCGATTTTGTTATTTTATTTACATACATAAGTTTACTGTACATCATAAGTCCCAACTCCATGGGACTAAAAGTCCTGTGTAGAGATGGGCCGAATTGGAACTTGTCCAATCTCGAGTGTTATAAAGTGTAATTAATAGTAAAAAAAAACTTAAATCGGTTTAATCAGTAAAAATAAAAATAATTGCCCCCTCGCGTTTTCTAAAAATGTGGTTTTAAAAATAAAGTACATATATTTTCGGGAGTGGTTTGCCCAGGCTTTAGGAAATGTAATTGTGACCTGGCCGAAAATCGAACCCGAAAATTCAGTACGTAAAGCAAACGTCCTAGCCATTCACCACATGGCCTGCCAAAGATAATTCTGGCATTTCTAAAATTATTTTTGCATAATAATAATTATTGTTAAATCTCGGGAGTGTTCAAAGTGAGTGTTGGTTCGATTTGATTGAAATTAAAAATCGTAATGTCGGTTTAATAAAAGCGAAATTAAAAATAATTACCTTTTGCTATTTTTGATAAATTTGTGTTATAAAAATAATTATTAATTTTTTCCGGGCGCGATTTATTAAAAATAGTTACTAAAGAAAGTGAGTGAGTGAGTGCATCATCAGGGATGGCGAAATGCATTGCAGTCAAGCAGAAGTCAGCAGTATGTCAAAGCTTTAAATTATTATTAGATTTAAGGGATATTGATATGTTATTTGAGTTTTTCTTGTCTTTTTTATTGTGAATATTCTAATCAGCGATCACACGTCTTTTATAAACGCTTTATTTGATTCAACAATACACATCGTAAATCACTGATTATTTTTTTCTTTTTTCACAAATTATTTATTATCAAAAAAAAAAATTGAAAACTTAATAATTTTTTGTTCAATTAAATTTAATTTTGTGCATAAAATAATTGCTAACTATTTCACAACTCCGCGCAAGTATTTAATACCTATATAAAAGCAAGTTTAAAGTAAAAGACCGCGTTTATTTTACTGCAACGATTTTAAATACTCAAAGCACAGCAACATAAATATTTGAACGCGTTGAATATTCTGGACAGAACTTACTTAAAAATCAGAACCTAAATTTAGTTGAATAAATTTATTCAAGATTGCCAAGTTTATGATATATGTAATAAATAAAATTATGTCGTACAGTAAATAATACATGTAACAGTGTGTTGATCTATATATGTGATTCTATACCATTATTTTATTGCCATTTTTTGTCTTTGCTACATGGTTTAATGTTATTTTTGCTCAGTTTTGTTCAACTTGTATGTATGTTTCTTCATGTAACTGTTGTAATCGGCCCAGGCCAAATAAATAACATTTGGGGTGATATACTCGTACGTAAAATCAAAGAATTGAAGGAATATAGATGTTCAAATATGGGCAGAATGGTTAATGTTACGCAGAGTGTAAAGTGGCTATTTAAACCAGCCAGTCACAAGTCATAAGCCCTGTAGATGCCTAGACATCTATATTACCTTCTCTCAAACGTCCTTCATCTCTGTTGTAATATGTCGGTGATAACATTTTTCTATACGCGGTTCGTCGAAAATATTTCGGTTTTCAAAGCTCGGTTGCGGTTAATTTTATCAAAGGCGAACGAAATTCCCTTTTTCTTATTCGACGCAACAAGTGAACAACAAGAAATAATTATTGCTGAGAGCAATGCGAGAGATACAGATCGAAGAGTATTTTTTAAATACCGAATTTGTCGAGGAAAACGCAAGGTAGGTTTTTTTTATATACTTATAAACATTTATTGCAGATATGACAAATAAATAAAAGGATGCATAATAAATATACCGAGTGAGAACTAATGTACATTCTGAAACAAAAATAATACAAGAATCGTTATTTTAAGGTGAGAAAAATGAAGATTTTTAAATATTATTTTTTACATTGCGATAAAATACAGTAGAACAAAGCCAGATACTCAAAAACCGTTTGAAAGACTGTGGCTTTTTCTATCGGCTTTCCCAATACTAAACCACGATAACCTGTAATAAAATATATTGTCAATAACCGAGTTATGCTTTAAAATTTAAGATACATAAACTTAAAATAATTGCATGTTATTCAACAATTAAGATTTCCCATTTAACTGTCAATGTGGATAGTCATACAAAAGCCTTATATTGGATATCGTCAGTCATACTCATGTTGACTTGTATTCAAATCTATTTCTATTTTAGTTTTTTATACATTGAATAAAATAAATGTATGTAAACGCAACTCTGGCGTCTTTTGTATAAGTCACTGAATGATTGACTCCGTAGTCATGCAATCAGAGCCAACATTAAGCAATGATTTTAAACAATCTTTTAATTCAATTACCAAAAAGACTTTTTTTTAAATAGATTGAGAGCAGATAGCCGATAGAGACATCGAGACGCTGTTTGACATGGGGTAATGTTTGTTGAATATTGTTTGGTTCGATTTCCAACAACACTTTTTAAACTGTTTTTTTACAGCAGATAGGCCAATATAGACGTCTATTGACTGTTTGTAAAAGCCATATGCACCAACTATGGAGCGGACATGGAGTGATATTTGTTTCATATTGTTTGGTTCAATTCCCAACATGACTTTTTTTTTGACAGTGATTTACAGCAGATTGCCAAAAGAGATGTCTAGAGGCTGTTTGTGGAAGCCATATGCTCCTACTATGGAGCAGACATGGAGTGATGTTTGTTAAATATTATTTGGTTCGCTTTCCAACAACACTTTTTTTAAACTTTTTTTTTACAGCATATAGCCAATAGAGTTGTCTAGAGGCTGTTTGTGGAAGCCATATGCTCCAACTATGGAGCGTACATGGAGTGATATTTGTTTCATATTGTTCGGTTCAATTCCCAACATGACTTATTTTTGACAGAGATTTACAGCAGATATCCAAAAGAGACGTCTAGAGGCTGTTTGTGAAAGCCATATGCTCCAACTATGGAGCGGACATGGAGTGATGTTTGTTAAATATTATTTGTTTCGCTTTCCAACAACTCTTTTTTTAAACTTTTTTTTTAAGCATATTGCCAATAGAGACGTCTAGAGGCTGTTTGTGGAAGCCATATGCTCCAACTATGGAGCGGACATGGAGTGATATTTGTTTCATATTGTTCGGTTCAATTCCCAACATGACTTATTTTTGACAGCGATTGACAGCAGATAGCCAAAAGAGACGTCTAGAGGCTGTTTGTGAAAGCCATATGCTCCAACTATGGAGCGGACATGGAGTGATATTTGTTTCATATTGTTCGGTTCAATTCCCAACATGACTTATTTTTGACAGAGATTTACAGTTGATATCCAAAAGAGAAGTCTAGTGGCTGTTTGTGTAAGCCATATGCTCCAACTATGGAGCGAACATGGAGTTATATTTTTTTAATATTGTTTGGTTCACACTTTTTTTTACTGCAGATAGCCAATAGAGAAGTCAAGAGGCTGTTTGTGAAAGCCATAAGCTCTAACTATGGAGCGGACATGGAGTGATATTTGTTTCATATTGTTCGGTTCAATTCCCAACATGACTTTTTTTTGACAGAGATTTACAGCATATAGCCAATAGAGACGTCTAGTGGCTGTTTGGGGAAGCCATATGCTCCAACTATGGAGCGGACATGGAGTGATATTTGTTTCATATTGTTCGGTTCAATTCCCAACAACACTTTTTTTAAACTTTTTTTTTACAGAATATAGCCAATAGAGACGTCTAGAGGCTGTTTGTGAAAGCCATATGCTCCAACTATGGAGCGGACATGAAGTGATGTTTGTTAAATATTATTTAGTTTGATTTCCAACAACACTTTTTTTAAACTTTTTTTTTAAAGCATATTGCCAATAGAGACGTCTAGAGGCTGTTTGTGAAAGCCATATGCTCCAACTATGGAGCGGACATGGAGTGATATTTGTTTCATATTGTTCGGTTCAATTCCCAACATGACTTATTTTTGACAGAGATTTACAGTTGATATCCAAAAGAGAAGTCTAGTGGCTGTTTGTGTAAGCCATATGCTCCAACTATGGAGCGAACATGGAGTTATATTTTTTTAATATTGTTTGGTTCACACTTTTTTTTACTGCAGATAGCCAATAGAGAAGTCAAGAGGCTGTTTGTGAAAGCCATAAGCTCTAACTATGGAGCGGACATGGAGTGATATTTGTTTCATATTGTTCGGTTCAATTCCCAACATGACTTTTTTTTGACAGCGATTGACAGCAGATAGCCAAAAGAGACGTCTAGAGGCTGTTTGTGAAAGCCATATGCTCCAACTATGGAGCGGACATGGAGTGATGTTTGTTAAATATTATTTGGTTGGATTTCCAACAACACTTTTTTAAACTTTTTTTTTACAGCATATAGCCAATAGAGACGTCTAGTGGCTGTTTGTGGAAGCCATATGCTCCAACTATGTAGCGGACATGGAGTGATATTTGTTTCATATTGTTCGGTTCAATTCCCAACATGACTTATTTTTGACAGAGATTTACAGTTGATATCCAAAAGAGAAGTCTAGTGGCTGTTTGTGTAAGCCATATGCTCCAACTATGGAGCGAACATGGAGTTATATTTTTTTAATATTGTTTGGTTCACACTTTTTTTTACTGCAGATAGCCAATAGAGAAGTCAAGAGGCTGTTTGTGAAAGCCATAAGCTCTAACTATGGAGCGGACATGGAGTGATATTTGTTTCATATTGTTCGGTTCAATTCCCAACATGACTTTTTTTTGACAGAGATTTACAGTTGATATCCAAAAGAGACGTCTAGAGGCTGTTTGTGAAAGCCATATGCTCCAACTATGGAGCGGACATGGAGTGATGTTTGTTAAATATTATTTGGTTCGCTTTCCAACAACACTTTTTTTTTACAGAATATAGCCAATAGAGACGTCTAGAGGCTGTTTGGGGAAGCCATATGCTCCAACTATGGAGCGAACATGGAGTGATGTTTGTGAAATATTATTTGGTTCGCTTTCCAACAACTCTTTTTTTAAACGTTTTTTTTAAAACATATTGCCAATAGAGACGTCTAGAGGCTGTTTGGGGAAGCCATATGCTCTAACTATGGAGCGGACATGGAGATTTATTTTTTTAATATTGTTTGGTTCACTCTTTTTTTTACTGCAGATAGCCAATAGAAACGTCTAGAGGCTGTTTGTGAAAGCCATATGCTCCAACTATGGAGCGGACATGAAGTGATGTTTGTTAAATATTATTTGGTTCGCTTTCCAACAACACTTTTTTTTTACAGAATTAGTACAGAATTTTTTTTGTAGTTGTACAGAATTATTTTTGACAGAGATTTACAGTTGATATCCAAAAGAGAAGTCTAGTGGCTGTTTGTGTAAGCCATATGCTCCAACTATGGAGCGAACATGGAGTTATATTTTTTTAATATTGTTTGGTTCACACTTTTTTTTACTGCAGATAGCCAAAAGAGACGTCTAGAGGCTGTTTGTGAAAGCCATATGCTCCAACTATGGAGCGGACATGGAGTGATGTTTGTTAAATATTATTTGGTTCGCTTTCCAACAACTCTTTTTTTAAACGTTTTTTTTAAAACATATTGCCAATAGAGACGTCTAGAGGCTGTTTGGGGAAGCCATATGCTCTAACTATGGAGCGGACATGGAGATTTATTTTTTTAATATTGTTTGGTTCACTCTTTTTTTTACTGCAGATAGCCAATAGAAACGTCTAGAGGCTGTTTGTGAAAGCCATATGCTCCAACTATGGAGCGGACATGAAGTGATGTTTGTTAAATATTATTTGGTTCGCTTTCCAACAACACTTTTTTTTTACAGAATATAGCCAATAGAGACGTCTAGAGGCTGTTTGGGGAAGCCATATGCTCCAACTATGGAGCGAACATGGAGTGATGTTTGTGAAATATTATTTTGTTCGATTTCCAACAACACTTTTTTAAACTTTTTTTTAAAGCATATTGCCAATAGAGACGTCTAGAGGCTGTTTGTGGAAGCCATATGCTCCAACTATGTAGCGGACATGGAGTGATATTTGTTTCATATTGTTCGGTTCAATTCCCAACATGACTTATTTTTGACAGAGATTTACAGTTGATATCCAAAAGAGAAGTCTAGTGGCTGTTTGTGTAAGCCATATGCTCCAACTATGGAGCGAACATGGAGTAATATTTTTTTAATATTGTTTGGTTCACACTTTTTTTTACTGCAGATAGCCAATAGAGAAGTCAAGAGGCTGTTTGTGAAAGCCATAAGCTCTAACTATGGAGCGGACATGGAGTGATATTTGTTTCATATTGTTCGGTTCAATTCCCAACATGACTTTTTTTTGACAGAGATTTACAGTTGATATCCAAAAGAGACGTCTAGAGGCTGTTTGTGAAAGCCATATGCTCCAACTATGGAGCGGACATGGAGTGATGTTTGTTAAATATTATTTGGTTGGATTTCCAACAACACTTTTTTAAACTTTTTTTTACAGCATATAGCCAATAGAGACGTCTAGTGGCTGTTTGTGGAAGCCATATGCTCCAACTATGTAGCGGACATGGAGTGATATTTGTTTCATATTGTTCGGTTCAATTCCCAACATGACTTTTTTTTGACAGAGATTTACAGCATATAGCCAATAGAGACGTCTTGAGGCTATTTGTGAAAGCCATATGCTCCAACTATGGAGCGACGTGGAGTGATGTTTGTTGAATATTGTTTGGTTCAATTCCCAACATGACTTTTTTTTTGACAGCAATTGACAGCAGATAGCCAAAAGAGACGTCTAGAGGCTGTTTGTGAAAGCGATATGCTCCCACTATGGAGCGACGTGGAGTGATGTTTGTTAAATATTATTTGGTTCGCTTTCCAACAACACTTTTTTTTTACAGAATTAGTACAGAATTTTTTTTGTAGTTGTACAGAATTATTTTTGACAGAGATTTACAGTTGATATCCAAAAGAGAAGTCTAGTGGCTGTTTGTGTAAGCCATATGCTCCAACTATGGAGCGAACATGGAGTTATATTTTTTTAATATTGTTTGGCTCACACTTTTTTTTACTGCAGATAGCCAATAGAGAAGTCAAGAGGCTGTTTGTGAAAGCCATAAGCTCTAACTATGGAGCGGACATGGAGTGATATTTGTTTCATATTGTTCGGTTCAATTCCCAACATGACTTTTTTTTGACAGAGATTTACAGTTGATATCCAAAAGAGACGTCTAGAGGCTGTTTGTGAAAGCCATATGCTCCAACTATGGAGCGGACATGGAGTGATGTTTGTTAAATATTATTTGGTTCGCTTTCCAACAACACTTTTTTTTTACAGAATATAGCCAATAGAGACGTCTAGAGGCTGTTTGGGGAAGCCATATGCTCCAACTATGGAGCGAACATGGAGTGATGTTTGTGAAATATTATTTGGTTCGCTTTCCAACAACTCTTTTTTTAAACGTTTTTTTTAAAACATATTGCCAATAGAGACGTCTAGAGGCTGTTTGGGGAAGCCATATGCTCTAACTATGGAGCGGACATGGAGATTTATTTTTTTAATATTGTTTGGTTCACTCTTTTTTTTACTGCAGATAGCCAATAGAAACGTCTAGAGGCTGTTTGTGAAAGCCATATGCTCCAACTATGGAGCGGACATGAAGTGATGTTTGTTAAATATTATTTGGTTCGCTTTCCAACAACACTTTTTTTTTACAGAATTAGTACAGAATTTTTTTTGTAGTTGTACAGAATTATTTTTGACAGAGATTTACAGTTGATATCCAAAAGAGAAGTCTAGTGGCTGTTTGTGTAAGCCATATGCTCCAACTATGGAGCGAACATGGAGTTATATTTTTTTAATATTGTTTGGTTCACACTTTTTTTTACTGCAGATAGCCAATAGAGAAGTCAAGAGGCTGTTTGTGAAAGCCATAAGCTCTAACTATGGAGCGGACATGGAGTGATATTTGTTTCATATTGTTCGGTTCAATTCCCAACATGACTTTTTTTTGACAGAGATTTACAGTTGATATCCAAAAGAGACGTCTAGAGGCTGTTTGTGAAAGCCATATGCTCCAACTATGGAGCGGACATGGAGTGATGTTTGTTAAATATTATTTGGTTGGATTTCCAACAACACTTTTTTAAACTTTTTTTTTACAGCATATAGCCAATAGAGACGTCTAGTGGCTGTTTGTGGAAGCCATATGCTCCAACTATGTAGCGGACATGGAGTGATATTTGTTTCATATTGTTCGGTTCAATTCCCAACATGACTTATTTTTGACAGAGATTTACAGTTGATATCCAAAAGAGAAGTCTAGTGGCTGTTTGTGTAAGCCATATGCTCCAACTATGGAGCGAACATGGAGTTATATTTTTTTAATATTGTTTGGTTCACACTTTTTTTTACTGCAGATAGCCAATAGAGAAGTCAAGAGGCTGTTTGTGAAAGCCATAAGCTCTAACTATGGAGCGGACATGGAGTGATATTTGTTTCATATTGTTCGGTTCAATTCCCAACATGACTTTTTTTTGACAGAGATTTACAGTTGATATCCAAAAGAGACATCTAGAGGCTGTTTGTGAAAGCCATATGCTCCAACTATGGAGCGGACATGGAGTGATGTTTGTTAAATATTATTTGGTTGGATTTCCAACAACACTTTTTTAAACTTTTTTTTTACAGCATATAGCCAATAGAGACGTCTAGTGGCTGTTTGTGGAAGCCATATGCTCCAACTATGTAGCGGACATGGAGTGATATTTGTTTCATATTGTTCGGTTCAATTCCCAACATGACTTATTTTTGACAGAGATTTACAGTTGATATCCAAAAGAGAAGTCTAGTGGCTTTTTGTGTAAGCCATATGCTCCAACTATGGAGCGAACATGGAGTAATATTTTTTTAATATTGTTTGGTTCACACTTTTTTTTACTGCAGATAGCCAATAGAGAAGTCAAGAGGCTGTTTGTGAAAGCCATAAGCTCTAACTATGGAGCGGACATGGAGTGATATTTGTTTCATATTGTTCGGTTCAATTCCCAACATGACTTTTTTTTGACAGAGATTTACAGCATATAGCCAATAGAGACGTCTTGAGGCTATTTGTGAAAGCCATATGCTCCAACTATGGAGCGACGTGGAGTGATGTTTGTTGAATATTGTTTGGTTCAATTCCCAACATGACTTTTTTTTTGACAGCAATTGACAGCAGATAGCCAAAAGAGACGTCTAGAGGCTGTTTGTGAAAGCGATATGCTCCCACTATGGAGCGACGTGGAGTGATGTTTGTTGAATATTGTTTGGTTCAATTCCCAACATGACTTTTTTTTTGACAGCAATTGACAGCAGATAGCCAAAAGAGACGTCTAGAGGCTGTTTGTGAAAGCGATATGCTCCCACTATGGAGCGACGTGGAGTGATGTTTGTTGAATATTGTTTGGTTCAATTCCCAACATGACTTTTTTTTTGACAGCAATTGACAGCAGATAGCCAAAAGAGACGTCTAGAGGCTGTTTGTGAAAGCCATATGCTCCAACTATGGAGCGGACATGGAGTGATGTTTGTTAAATATTATTTGGTTCGCTTTCCAACAACTCTTTTTTTAAACGTTTTTTTTAAAACATATTGCCAATAGAGACGTCTAGAGGCTGTTTGGGGAAGCCATATGCTCTAACTATGGAGCGGACATGGAGATTTATTTTTTTAATATTGTTTGGTTCACTCTTTTTTTTACTGCAGATAGCCAATAGAAACGTCTAGAGGCTGTTTGTGAAAGCCATATGCTCCAACTATGGAGCGGACATGAAGTGATGTTTGTTAAATATTATTTGGTTCGCTTTCCAACAACACTTTTTTTAAACTTTTTTTTTACAGAATATAGCCAATAGAGACGTCTAGAGGCTGTTTGGGGAAGCCATATGCTCCAACTATGGAGCGGACATGGAGTGATATTTGTTTCATATTGTTCGGTTCAATTCCCAACATGACTTATTTTTGACAGTGATTGACAGCAGATAGCCAAAAGAGACGTCTAGAGGCTGTTTGTGAAAGCCATATGCTCCAACTATGGAGCGGACATGGAGTGATATTTGTTTCATATTGTTCGGTTCAATTCCCAACATGACTTATTTTTGACAGCGATTGACAGCAGATAGCCAAAAGAGACGTCTAGAGGCTGTTTGTGAAAGCCATATGCTCCAACTATGGAGCGGACATGGAGTGATATTTGTTTCATATTGTTCGGTTCAATTCCCAACATGACTTATTTTTGACAGCGATTGACAGCAGATAGCCAAAAGAGACGTCTAGAGGCTGTTTGTGAAAGCCATATGCTCCAACTATGGAGCGGACATGGAGTGATGTTTGTTAAATATTATTTGGTTGGATTTCCAACAACACTTTTTTTAAACTTTTTTTTAAAGCATATTGCCAATAGAGACGTCTAGAGGCTGTTTGTGAAAGCCATATGCTCCAACTATGGAGCGGACATGGATTGATGATTGTGAAATATTATTTTGTTCGATTTCCAACAACACTTTTTTAAACTTTTTTTTAAAGCATATTGCCAATAGAGACGTCTAGAGGCTGTTTGTGGAAGCCATATGCTCCAACTATGGAGCGAACATGGAGTTATATTTTTTTAATATCTTTGGTTCACACTTTTTTTTACTGCAGATAGCCAATAGAGACGTCTAGAGGCTGTTTGTGAAAGCCATATGCTCCAACTATGGAGCGGACATGGAGTGATGTTTGTTAAATATTATTTGGTTGGATTTCCAACAACACTTTTTTTAAACTTTTTTTTAAAGCATATTGCCAATAGAGACGTCTAGAGGCTGTTTGTGAAAGCCATATGCTCCAACTATGGAGCGGACATGGAGTGATATTTGTTTCATATTGTTCGGTTCAATTCCCAACATGACTTATTTTTGACAGAGATTTACTGTTGATATCCAAAAGAGACGTCTAGAGGCTGTTTGTGAAAGCCATATGCTCCAACTATGGAGCGGACATGGAGTGATGTTTGTTAAATATTATTTGGTTCGCTTTCCAACAACACTTTTTTAAACTTTTTTTTTACAGCATATAGCCAATAGAGACGTCTAGTGGCTGTTTGTGTAAGCCATATGCTCCAACTATGGAGCGAACATGGAGTTATATTTTTTTAATACTGTTTGGTTCACACTTTTTTTTACTGCAGATAGCCAATAGAGATGTCACGAGGCTGTTTGTGAAAGCCATATGCTCCAACTATGGAGCGGACATGGAGTGATGTTTGTTAAATATTATTTGGTTCGCTTTCCAACAACACTTTTTTAAACTTTTTTTTTACAGCATATAGCCAATAGAGACGTCTAGTGGCTTTTTGTGTAAGCCATATGCTCCAACTATGGAGCGAACATGGAGTTATATTTTTTTAATACTGTTTGGTTCACACTTTTTTTTACTGCAGATAGCCAATAGAAACGTCTAGAGGCTGTTTGTGAAAGCCATATGCTCCAACTTTGGAGCGGACATGGAGTGATATTTGTTTTATATTGTTTGGTTCAATTCCCAACATGACTTTTGTTGACAGCGATTGACAGCAGATAGCCGATAGAGACGTCTAGAGGCTGTTTGTGAAAGGTACTGCATATAGCCAATAGAGACGTCAAGTGGCTGTTTGTGTAAGCCATATGCTCCAACTATGGAGCGGACATGGAGTTATATTTGTTTAATATTGTTTGGTTCACACTTTTTTTTACTGCAGATATTCAAAAGAGACGTATAGAGGCTGTTTGTGGAAGCCATATGCTCTAACTCTAGAGCGGACATGGAGTGATGTTTGTTGAATATTGTTTGGTTCAATTCCCAACATGACTTTTTTTTGACAGCGATTGACAGCAGATAGCCAAAAGAGACGTCTAGAGGCTCTTTGCGGAAGCCATATGCTCCAACTATGGAGCGGACATGGAGTGATATTTGTTTCATATTGTTCGGTTCAATTCCCAACTTGACTTCTTTTTGACAGAGATTGACAGCAGATAGCCAAAAGAGAGGTCTAGAGGCTCTTTGTGGAAGCCATATGCTCTAACTATAGATTGGACATGGAGTGATATTTGTTTCATATTGTTTGGTTCAATTCCCAACATAACTTTTTTTTGACAGCCATTTACAGCAGATATTCAAAAGAGACGTCTAGAGGCTGTTTGTGAAAGCCATATTCTCCAACTATGGAGCGGACATAGAGTGATGTTTGTTAAATATTATTTTGTTCGATTTCCAACAACACTTTTTTTAAACTTTTTTTTAAAGCATATTGCCAATAGAGACGTCTAGAGGCTGTTTGTGGAAGCCATATGCTCCAACTATGGAGCGAACATAGAGTGATGTTTGTTGAATTTTGTTTGGTTCAATTCCCAACATGACTTTTTTTGACAGCGATTGACAGCAGATAGTCGATACCGACGTCTAGAAACTGTTTGTGAAAGCCATATGCTCCAACTATGGAGCTGATATGGAGTGATGTTTGTTGAATATTGTTTGGTTTAATTACCAACAAATTTTTTTTTTTACTGCGTTTGACAGCAGATATTCGATACCTACGTCTAGAGGCTGTTTGTCGAAGCCATATGCTCCAACTATTGAGCGGACATGGAGTGTTAAATATTATTTGGTTCGATTCCTAACAAGACATTGTAAAACCAAGGTATATCCGCAATAAAACCAATTATTTTTTGATTAAATTATTTTGAATATAACATATACATTATAAACATATATTTAAAAAGTACATATTATAAAAAATACAAGATAGAGACTCATGTTATTGTGGTAGGAGAATCCTGCCCCGGAAAACCCCTTCGTATACATGGAACAGATCAATATCCAGAGCGATGTTGTTCAGCATAGCGATAGCCCTTCCAACGGCCAGCTGGTCCTGTATTTTGGAATTTGAAACAATCCATGTCGACGCTGTCTTAGGTAATTATCAGGAACATACAAACCAATGCTCATGTCAAGCGCCCTTGTGGTATTTTATTACGAAAATGGCGCTATATAAGTTATCCATAATTATTATTATTATTATCATCATTGTCCCAGGATTATCGATCATAGAGATGTCTCTGAAACTTCTTTTGGATTTTCTCATAAGAGAGTACTTCAATTTATGTTACATTTAATGTCAAACTTTAGGGAACTTACCAGAAATAAGGAAATAAACGCTGATAATTGCGAACATGCTATGGCCAAAGCTTATGAAGAAAGCACTCCAAAGATGAAAGTGAATGACGATGGTAAAATGCCACACTGGTGGTCAATATTTATTTATTTATTTAACTTTGTACATAATGTTATTTGTACATTGGCGGGCTTATTGCCAAACGGCAATTTCTTCCAACCAACTGAAAAAAAAGATTAATAAGCTTAAGAAATATAAAAATAGAAACAAACGTATTTGTTTATAAATTACCTTAAATCGAAACTATTACTCAATGGGTAAAAGGAAAAAAGAGGAAAGAGGAAAAAGGAAAGGAGGAGAGATTAAGGAAGAAAAAGGAGATGTTTCTTCAGACGTGATTTAAACAGAGATACTGTAGTAACATCTCTGATGGTGGATGGGAGATGATTCCACAGTCGAGCCGCATGGACACTATATGAGTTAGAGAAGAAAGAGGAATTGTGGATGGGTATTAAGAGAGTCCCTTGAGAATTAGAACGAAGAGGTGAACCATGAACTGATAAGCGTTGAAATTTTTCGCGCAGGTATATAGGAGCGTTAGGACTATGAAGTACATTAACAGAAGTGAGAGGGAGTCATAGTCTCTCCGCTGTCTAATTTTGAGCCTTTTCAGTTGCCTACGATAATCAGAAATGTGGTCATATTTCCTAAGACAATTTTCAAATATTTGAGGAAATGCCAGAAAGCATAAAAAATGATATAAATGTAAATATATTTAAAATTAAATGTAAAAAGTATATATGTGAAAAATATTAGGTAATATATAGTGCAAATAGTGAATATAATTAATGAAAATGTACATATGAAATGTGAATATTATAAATTAGGATATTAAGTGTATAATAGTGATAAATAATGTTAGAATAAGTACAGATGTAAATATTGTGTTGTAAATATATATTAGACTATGTTAATCATAGAACTAAGTAAAATAAATAAATAAATAAGACCAAAAATGTACCTTATGCATGTATTCCGAAGTCAATAGAAATCCAAGAGCAAATAAAAGTTTTATATAAAGAAAGAAAATCATACCAGAGATGTAGAGATCCGAATCTTAGACTGACCAAACAAAAATCTATCTATATTTGAAGACCAATCTGGGAAAAAAGATAGCCACATCTAAGAGGAAATCATGGGATAACTTAAATGAGGACGTTTTTGGCGAAGCGTACCAAATTATTAAAAATTAATTAAAGATACCCAGTCCAAGATGTGATTTATCTTTGGGTAAAAGAAAAGAAGTGTTTGGACAACTATTCATCACCTCGAGGGACAGCAAGGTGCAAAGGTACAGGGGCCGGAGATGCGTGGTGATCGGGATGCAGTCAGCGAGTACGAAATAAAAAAGGCGTCAAGCAGAGGAAAGATTGGAAAATCACTTGGGCCTGGTACTGTCCCACCTGATGCAGTTAAGAGTATGGTAGAGGAAAACTTGGCTTTCTTCCAGGCATTCTTTAGCGGGCTTATGAGAAATGGGGAGGCTCCTGTCACTCGGAAGAGTGCTAATTGGTTCTCATAGAGAAACCAGGTGAAAATACCAATGATGAAAAGAAGTACAGGCCCAAATGTCTTTTAAATGTAATAGCCAAGCTGTATGAAACAATCTGTCATGGGGTTCAAAATGTCAGTAGGGTTGCAGTGAGTCACATCTTGCTGGAGGGTGTGATTCTATTAAATGCTGCGAACGCCTAGTTGCATTCCACCGGCGACACTACTGACTAGTCCAACTCGTTAGCGTCCACGTCGCGAACCCCGGGCAATGGGATCACACTCGTAGCGGTGTGGTCACAGCAGATAACGAGAGGATGAAAGGTGAGTTTCTGGCGCCTCCAAACCTGGTACTGCAGGCAGATGATAAGGAGTGGACTGAGAGTATTGATTCTAAGAGTATGATACAGGACCATCTTCACGGATGCCACGCAGGTGTTAGCGAGAATGATCCCAGCTGATCTACTTTCTGAAGAGCAAAGACGATTATTTATTTATTTGACAGACTTATGGAGTCCATTCTAACGATGGTAATTACAATTTCTTATAATAAATACAGGCACCAATAAAATAAAATTAAAGCTAGGACAAAACTAATAAAAATTACTACCTCAAGACAAGATCCGGTCTATCTTAGTGATTTTTTAAATCTATAAAAACTTACACCAAAAAAGTCCAGATCTTGTCTCGAGTTTACAATACGACACAAACGGGACATTGGTGCATGCGAGCCATAGTTTGTGCTGTCATAGCCATTATTTGGGACATATCCACCGATCACCGAAGAGATCAAACGCCTGGAGAGAGAGACGACTCTTCAAAGATGGCGAGGCAAATGTGACACCTCTCCGAAAGGAAGATGGACGCACAGGCAAAAAAAGGACATAAAGAGTTGGATAAACCGGAAGCATGGCAAAATCACCTTTCGAATGGCGCAGCGCATGTCTGGGCACGAGGTTTTTGGCAAATACCTCCACAAAATCCAAAAATCCCCGACGGAGCGGAACATACCCTGGTTGTCTGTACGGGAAGTGTTAGGCTCTCAAAAGGGCCAAAATGCTGATGCAGACTGCATTGTAGACTATATGTTGCCGTCACAGAAAGCCTGGAACTTAGTAAGAAGCTTCGTGGAGTCCATTCTGTCAATAAAGGAAATGGACGAAATGAGATTGGCACCTCTTTCTGTACAGGCAACAATATAGAAATATGTTGTTCTGACAAATTTGCGGACTCGGGTAGACCGTGAGGTAGGGGTCGGCCCGCAAATGAAGACGGGGGGTTTTAGCCGGTAGGAGTCCGGCACTACCCAGTCAGAAAGACTGGGTGTCCATGATGGATTTCCCCTCGAGAAAAAAAAAAAAAAAAAGATAGCCGATAGAGACGTCTAGAGGCTGTTTGTGAAAGCAAATGCTCCAACTGAAATACAACGAGCATAGAGATAATACAGTAAATAAATCACTGAAATTACTTGGCTTCATTAACAGAATATCCTCTGATTTTACTAATGTCCATACAATCAAAACTCTTTATTGCTCAACTGTTCGCCCTCTTCTAGAATATGCCTCCTAGAATAGTGGTCTGGTCTTTATTCTATGTCGGTCGCATAAATCACATTGAATCAGTCCAACATCGCTGGCTTCGAAAAATAGCGTGGATGCTCGGACTAGAGAGAGATAATTATTCTTATGCTGAAATAGAGTCAATGTTAAATATTTCTAGTCTACAAAAACATAGAACTAATATTGACTCCATATATATGTTCGGCATACTAAATGGTATAATCGATGTTCCATCATTACTGGAACAAGTAAAATTCAATATTCTGACTCTTAGATTGAGAAACAATGAAGTACTGATCATCGATCAACATAGAACAAACTATGGCCTTAATTCTCCAATGACCTGTCTTTGTTGTATTGTTAACTCGAGACAAGATCATCTGGACTTTTTCGGTTTAAGTTTACAAGGATTTAAACGAGCACTAAATAAATAGTCCAGATCTTGTCTCGATGTCCCTTATGTTTGTCAATGCTTCTTTTCTTTTTTTTATGTTTTAAACTATTATTTTATTGTAATATTTAAACCCTATAAATTGTATACATGGACAATGTCCGTTAATAAATAAACTATGGATGTGTGTTAAATATTGTTCGGTTTGACTCCCAACAAGACTTTTTTTAACAGCAATTGACAGCAGATAGCCGATAGAGACATCTAGAGGCTGTTTGTGAAAGCTATATGCTCCAACTATCGATGTTTGCTGAATATTGTTGAGTTCGATTCAGAAGACTTTTTTTTGACAGTCATTGACAGCAGATAGAGATGTCTAGAGGTTGTTTGCGAGCCATATGTTTCAACTTAAACATTTGGGTTAAGTCCGATTGACTAAACTATATTAGTTTTTTTTTCCATATTTATCATTAGTGTGGCCATATATGAAGTGTCGTCGCATTCAAAAAATAATAATTCCAAAATTAACCACTCTCTGACGTGAGCTCGGCTGAACGTAGACATGCGTGCCAGCGGGAGCATCAGTGCATTCGAGATGTGGTGCCGGAGAAGGCGGCTGCGGGTGCCCTGGACAGCAGCAGGATGGATGCGTCGATAGTGGAAGAGCTCCACGTCTCCACTAGGGCTAATAGGTGAGTGGGTTTTCAGTCACCGACAAATGTTTGTCGCAGGAGGCAAAACTAGCAGTTCACAATGGAGTTAGGTTATGAAATTGTTTGATGTTGAGAGAGAAATAGTGGGTGAAGGGAGGGGCGTGAAATTAATAGATATAGGGTGATCATTATGTAAGTGTTTTATACAAATATTTAAAAACATTTAGTAAAATGTTTGACCACAAAGCTTTAAATACTAATAATAGGTAAGTAAGTGCAAGTCTGCCTCGTGGTGCAGTGGTCAGCGCGTTTGACTACCATGCAAGAGGTCTCGGGTTCAATTCCCGACATGGTTGACATGAAATATTTATTTAAAAAGGGTGTTTTTACACTAGCATATTTCGTAGTTCCTGGACTGGTACCTGAAGCGAACGACTGATCATCTTACCTTTATGTAACAAAAAAATTATCAAGATACACTGCGATTGGTGTACCAATGCAGTGCCCTATGCACCATTAGGTGCGGAAAGGGAATGATGATGATGATGAAGTGCAAGGTTGTGAGATTTTTTCGTCTGGAAAATCCAATCATATACGACCACTCACTGGACGATGAAATATTATCATCTGTGTCTAGTATACGAGATTTGGGTATTATACTTGACACTTAACTTTCTTTTACAATTCATATTGAACATGTTGTCAATAAATCCTTAAAAATTATTGGATTTATTAACAGAACCACAACTGACTTCAAAAATATCAATACCCTTAAAGCTCTCTTCTGTTCCCTAGTTCGCCCGCACCTAGAGTATTCCTCTGTTATCTGGTCTCCGTATTATGATGTTCACTTCAAAAATATTCAATCAGTTCACCATCGATTTTTAAAAAAGATGGGCTGGAGGTCGGGCTTATCCGGAGACCGATAACCGCATAATGAGTTAAAAACTAGCTTAAACATATCTTCTCTTCAAGGCCGTCGAAATAAATCCGACCTTCTAGTCCTATTTAAAATTCTCAACTCACACTTTGATGCGCCCGAACTACTGAGCTCAGTAAAATTAAATATCCCAACTTGAAAGTCCAGCCCGTCCGGTGGCCTTTACTTATATATTATTAGATTTACAGTGGATTTTTTTAATTGGCTCTAGTATCGTTGATATATTCCTACTTATTTTTTTATGTTAATAGCTGTAAAATTCCCAAATAAATCAAATAAAAAAAAATACAACAATGTTTGAGTATGTCCAAATGCTTGCAGACTGGCTGGATTTCCTCCCTAGGGAGTTATTCATATTTAAATTTATCTCAACAGAGAGGGAAAACATTGTTGATAAGGGAATATGGAAGTCTAGGCATCAGTGTGTAAAGTGGCCACTTAAACCAGCCAATGACAGGTCACAAGCCCTGTAAATGCCTAGATCTGAACCAAATCACCTACTAGGCAACGCTAGGGAGGAAATCCAGCCAGTCTGCAAGCATTTGGACATACTTAAACATTGTTGAATTACTACCTGGTAAAAGAAGAAGTATAAAATTGGAAAATTGTTTTCAGGCGTTGCCTAGTAGGTGATTTGGTTCAGCCGGATGAATCTCACCCGCATGATAAAGGTTTCAGCTCCTTTACTCCTTTGTAAAGTGGCCACTTAAACCAGCCAATGACAGGTCATAAGCCCTGTAAATGCCTAGACTTCCATATTCCCTAATCAACAATGTTTTCTCTCTCTGTTGAAATATATTATTCCATCTGTTTGCAATATTTTGAGTTTGTCCAAACTTTTGTAGACAAGGACTGGATTCAACTCTCCGGGAAGCTGTCTACATTGAAGGTTTCAGCTCTTAAACTTCACAAACATCAACAGATGAAAGAATTGAAGGGATACAGATGTTCAAATATGGGCAGAATGGTGAATGTTACACAGTGTGTAAAGTGGCCACTTAAACCAGCCATTGACAGGTCATAAGCCCTGTAGATGCCTAGACTTCTATATTACCTTCTCTTAAATGAAGGAAAGATCAGAAGATTTATTGATAAGGACTCTTGCAAAACTATTTACAAAGCAATTATTGAACCACACGTTATCTACTGTAGTAGCATTTTATTTTTATCAAACAAAGAAAACATAGATAAACTAACTGTATTACAAAATAAAGCCTTTAGAATCATTTTGAAAAAAAACAGATACACGAGGGTAAAGTCGATGGTAAATGAAATGAAATTATTAACATATAAACAAAGAATATTTTACAATACAATGGTATTTGTTCATAAAATTATAAACTCTAATAAAAAAACAGAATTTTGGAAAAAAATTGATCGGAACCAGCATGAACACGATCACAATACTAGAGAAAAGAACAAAATTAGACTTCCATTTAGGAAAAAGGCAAAGTCACAAAATTCAATTTTATTTAAAGCAATTAAAAAGTATTACGAAATGGAAAAAAATATATATGAAGAAAAAAACATATTAAAATTTAAAATAATGGTCAAGACATATGTGATAAACAATTTATAAATTGAATATATTTGCAATGTTATTATTAGAACACACATAACAATATGTATGATATGTGTGCCCTACTTTAAGATTTAAATTTTAAAAAAATGTTCTTTATCTCTGTTGTAATATGTTGATTCCATCTGTTGTCGTTCGAAATGCTGATTAAAAAAGGCTTACAATTTCGACTACCTACCAAATTTGGAGTCCCTGTTTTAAAAATCACGGAGTTGTCGGAGAAAGTCCAGAAGAGAGCAACTAAAATGGTAGTTTCTCTAGGAAATAAATCACACGAGGACCGCTTAAGGGAGCTCAAGTTAAGTTCACAGTGTGGTGACTAGATTGAAACGTTCAAAATCTTAACTGCGCAATATATTATTATTTATTATTTAACTTTTTGTGCATAATGTTATTTGTACATTGGCGGGCTTATTGCCAAATGGCAATTTCTTCCAACCAACCAATAAAATAAAAGTTGATGTATGGAAAAACACCAAAGCGGTGTTTACAAATAAACCCTTTGGCAAAAAAATAAGTAACTAATAAAATTGGGGTTAAACTAAGGGTACCGACAATGATAAGAATTATACACGTGCGTTCTGGTAAATTTTGAAAGCTTAAGCAAATTCCTTGCAACCCGCCACGGGTAAATACTTGGGTTTTGGCACTTATTAACAGAGGTCAATAAAACACGACTCCGTACAACAAAGTATATCCCGAAATTCTTTCAAGGGACCGGACTTAATCCTACCCCATCATAAAATGTAAAACTCCCGTCTCCGGAACGTGAGAAAGTAAGCCCGGATTATCTGCGTACAGAAAAATGCATAGGGTACTAACGCGGTCGACATATATTCCGGTCGTTTCTATATGATGGCAAGATGCGTAATTCTTAAATGAAAGAAAGGTAATTCTTAAATGTTCTTCATCTCTGTTGTAATATGTTAATATAAACAGCTCCCCGGGGAGTTGAATCCAGTCCTTGTCTACAAAAATTTGGACAAACTCAAAATATTGTTTATTCTTTTATTTTCAAACTATTCGTTTAGTTTCAATAAATGACCTCTGAGATGGCGGTTTTCTTTCATAGTGAACATTGATTTCAACTCGGGTACATTATATTGCTCAGTTAATATTTTGAATGTTTTAATCGAGTCACCACGTTGCCTGCACTCTTCGAGTGGACTTCCATTGAAAAATCTGATTAAGGTCATCTTGGATTTGCTGGTGGCTTATTATCCGGTTGGCAAACAACTTTGTATCGTCAGCAAAGAAAGATATGGGCGTACGTACGAATAATATAAACTATAACATTCCTTGCTCCAATTAAAAAGCCACTTACTCACTAATGGTTGAGAGAACACAGAAGTTTCTTCGTTACCTCTACATGAGAAAGTACGCATACTACCTATTGGAGTTAAATAATGATGAAAGTAGGTTGAATGATGTCGAAATGCGATCCTTCAGGCGAATGCGTGGTAAAACGATGTATGATAGGTGCAAAAATGTCGAGATCTGTGAACTGTGTAAGGCTGAGACATGCATTATTGACAGAATCAAGAAAGGTGTTTTTTTTTTTTTATATATATTTGGACCCCTGTATTTAGTAGCCTTACGTGTCATGTACAAGGCTAAGGTACTCGGAAAAAATCGTTTTTGTTTGTCTTGGAAATGGGACGTTCGATCACTGATTTTGGTTTATTGCCTTTATGAGTCCAATCACCGTTGTTGCAAAGTCCAAGAACAATGGCGCGTGATTACTACTTTTAACTACAGTGTGGATATCTGTTAAGGATATTCCATCTTTCCTGCATTCTGCTTCGAGATTATGGCGTTGCAAACTGAAAAATGGGCTCTGAAATAACAGATGTTCGATACTCTGTGAAGAAATATCATCGCATGGACAATAGTCATCATTCCTTAATTTAAACCTATATAGATAACTTCTCATAGCTCCGTGTCCGGTAACATCTGGGTCGTTTCGAAAGTACTTTGGTGATGACGACGGAAGTTTGCCGCATCAGCCAGCGTTGGGTTTAGTGATTTTACCTGTAGAAGAAGCGCGGTAATGATCCTCCCAACGCTGCTGCATATTTTGTTTTATACAGCGTTTAGCAAAGCTAAGAGCAAATTCTGAGAAGAAAGGTGCCGTTCTTTTACAATATGCCCGTGTCCTGTAAAAATTTGGGTCGTTTCGAAAGTACTTTGGTGATGATGACGGAAGTTTGCTGCGTCAGCCAGCGTTGGGAAAAACATTTTAGTGAGTTTTCATAGTGCTCGTTGGTTTGGACATGTAGAGCGAATGGACAGCGAAAGAACGGCTAAAAGGATCTACGGTGCAAATGTTGATGGATGCAGAAAACGAGGAAGACCAAGAAAGACATGGCACGATCAAGTCCATCAAATACTTGAAGATGGACATGTCAAAAGTAGGAAAAAAAACATTTTAGTGAGTTTTCATAGTGCTCGTTGGTTTGGACATGTAGAGCGAATGGACAGCGAAAGAACGGCTAAAAGGATCTACGGTGCAAATGTTGATGGATGCAGAAAACGAGGAAGACCAAGAAAGACATGGCACGATCAAGTCCATCAAATACTTGAAGATGGACATGTCAAAAGTAGGAAAAAAAACATTTTAGTGAGTTTTCATAGTGCTCGTTGGTTTGGACATGTAGAGCGAATGGACAGCGAAAGAACGGCTAAAAGGATCTACGGTGCAAATGTTGATGGATGCAGAAAACGAGGAAGACCAAGAAAGACATGGCACGATCAAGTCCATCAAATACTTGAAGATGGACATGTCAAAAGTAGGAAAAAAACATTTTAGTGAGTTTTCATAGTGCTCGTTGGTTTGGACATGTAGAGCGAATGGACAGCGAAAGAACGGCTAAAAGGATCTACGGTGCAAATGTTGATGGATGCAGAAAACGAGGAAGACCAAGAAAGACATGGCACGATCAAGTCCATCAAATACTTGAAGATGGACATGTCAAAAGTAGGAAAAAAACATTTTAGTGAGTTTTCATAGTGCCCGTTGGTTTGGACATGTAGAGCGAATGGACAGCGAAAGAACGGCTAAAAGGATCTACGGTGGCACGAAAAATCATTCGTATTTGGTGTGTTAATTGATTTTTTATTACAATGTTTGACAATTTATATGTCAAAATAAACCTAATTATTAACGCCGTTTTTACAAGGTTACATCATTTTGCAAAAACATTACGAGATGGACAAATCGATCAATGTAAATTGATCGAATAAAAAAAAATTAATTGATAATGTTCACAAAAAAGTATAAATGTCTTATTTTTTGGTGAAAAATTGTATTAAACACACTATAATAGGCTTGTTTTTGAGTTTTTATATCAATTTTCAGAAACAGAGTTTCATGTTTGCATGAAAAAAATGATAAAATCGATTTGATCGGTACATGATCAGTAATCAGTAATCAGTGATCAGTAATCAGTAATTTCCCATCACTATTGATATCAGTTTAACAGCTGTCGTTTTAATCAAGCAAAATGGCACTGAAATAAGGAAATAATAGCGGAGATTCGAACCTAAATAAAACAGCTAGCGTAAATGAGGGATTGGTTAATAACATATAAAATTAATAGATGTCAGCAATTATAACTTAAACGGTTGAAAGTTGGAATAGGAGAATATTTCGGTAGTCAGATGGCAGAAGGGACCATCTGTACTTTTCAAAAATGTTCAGGAGAGCTGAAATAAGACTCAATTTCAAGACTTCGATCCACAAACTAAAATGTTTTAGTATGATTTTGAAATAACATATTACCATTCTAAATAATGCTGTTTTTAATTTTTTTTCTATGTGTATTTAACGAAATATTTATTAAAACTTTTGAAAACTAAAACACAAAAAAAAAAATCTGTTGGTCCCTTCTGCCATCTGACTACCGATTAAGAAAGAAGCTAAAATTATAATTCTTTATTGTATACTGTTTGAAAACACCGTTTATTTATTTTTTTAAATATATTTATTATTTAAAATAAAATAAAGGAAGGCGTCACTCCCCATTATGAACACAATAATTGTTTTTTTATTTTACGTAATGGGAAACGTTAAAGTAAATTAGATATGTCCGTATACTCCCTCTCACTTCTGTTCAATGTACTTCATAGTCCTAACGCTCCTATATACCTGTGTGAAAAAATTCAACGCTTATCAGTTCATGGTTCACCTCTTCGTTCTCATTCTCAAGGCACTCTCTTAATACCCATCCACTATTCCTCTTTCTTCTCTAACTCATATAGTGTCCATGCGGCTCGACTGTGGAATCATCTCCCATCCACCATCAAAGATGTTACTACATTATCTCTGTTTAAATCACGTCTGAAGAAACATCTCCTTTCTCTTCCTTAATCTCTCCTCCTTTCTTTTTTCCTCTTTCCGCTTTTTTCCTTTTTCCCATTGAGTAATAGTTTTGATTTAAGGTAATTTATAAACAAATACGTTTATTTTTATTTTTATTTTTATATATTTTTAACTTTTTAATCTTTTTTTTTTTCTATCGAATATGTTCTGTAACTTGAATTATAAAAATAAAACTTTTATTTTATTGGTTGGTTGGAAGAAATTGCCATTTGGCAATAAGCCCGCCAATGTACAAATTACATTATGTACAAAAAGTTAAATAAATAAATAAATTATTCTTTTTGTGTTAGACAAAATCGACGTTGTCCCGTTTTCCGCACCTCAAAACTGAACCGATTTTGTTATTTTTTTAGACAGAGTATCAGAATAAAATTTTCTGTATCGGTACGTTCTGCGTTTTTCAAAAATAGTTATGTTTGTATACCGTGCGCCCGAAGACAGTCGATAAAACTGTGCTTTTTTACGAGTTTGGATGATTCTAGTTCCCATAATATATTTTTTTTATAAAAACGAAACAAAAGTGACACGCCAATGGTAAATGTCTATAGTATGTTTTAAAAAATATCATATCCAGAGAGAAAATACGGGAATACGTTTGTAAGAAGAAAAGCGAGACCCCGTTTGCTCTTAAAATTAAACATCATTAAGTGTACTACAAAATTTTACTAAAAAATCTTAAGGAAAAAACCGTTCGGAAAAACATAAAAAAGATGTTGTAACTTTTTTTGGTAAGGTAGGTATCTAGGTACTTTGTAAGTTGGTACTTGTTTAGGGTTAAATTCCAAATTTTTAAATAAAAAACTTTCGAATATAGAATTCTTTTTGCAAATGTCAAACTCTGTTCTTTTCACCAACAGGGCTGTATTTGGGAAAGCTATTTTCAAAAATGTGTCGAATGTCAGGAAATATTATTTAAAATACAGTAAAAATAAATAAATTAGTAGAAAATGTAAAGGAAATATACAGATTTGGATCCATAAAAAACGAAAGTCGTTTGTAAACATCAAAAAACAAACTTTTTTATGCACAAAAAATAGCGTCCTGCTAATTTTTTGGATATATACAAATGCAACCCTGGTGAAGGATAAAAAAAACATTTACGCTTATAACTTTTTTCTATTTAATAAGGTGAAGATTTTAAGAGCTAATAGCATGGTCGTGACAAAGATCTACAATTCGCTGAAAAACCGCACGTTAGTCGGTCTAGTAGCGATGTATTCCACAGATGACACATATATTAACATTGCATTTTATATATATAGATAGATAAACCCTTACGGATTACATTCATTTAACAAAATATTTTTTCTTTTTTGAACTCGTATTTTATTGTTAATAATAATATTTTTAACATCTTTTGTGAAGGTTGTCTGAGTCTTTTGCTTAATTTTGTCTGATAGTTTATTGTATGATTTTAGTCCCTGGTTTATTGATTCTAACTCCCCTTGTCTCGTTTTAGAATTTTGAGAAAGCAATTTGCTCAGAAAGGGGACTAAGTTGAAAAATAAATGATAAAAACAACAAAAATCATCTGTTTTCTTACTTAGGCTAGTATTCCGTCAAACAACTCTCATATTTTTTTTATTTTTTTTATTTTATTTAAATTTCATTGATAAACCCTTACGGGTTGCATACATTTAACAACATATTTTTACTTTTAAAATTCACATTCTACTGTTAATAATAATATTTTTAACATCTTTTGTAAAGGTTGTCTGAGTCTTTTGTTTAGTTTTGTCTGGTAGTTTATTGTATAATTTCAGTCCATAGTTTATTAGTCTCGATTGTCCTTTTCTCGTTTTAAAAGATTGTATATGATATTTTTCTGATATTCTCGTATCGTGTTCATGTTTACTACAGTTTTTTTCAAGTTTTAATTCTTCGCCTACAAATACATCAGTGGCTAATTTATGAATAAATTTTAAAGATTCTAGTTTAAAGAGTTCAGTTACATTTAATTGTTTAGTTTGTTCAAAAAGTTCTTTAGTTGCTGTTAGATAGCGAAGGTCATATACTAACTTTAATATTTTATTTTGCTGTCTTTGTAGTCTGTTTATGTCATTTTGAATTCCTGTTCCCCATAGCAGTTTATGTTATGTAGTTACGTAGTTTATGTTTGGTTTATGTTGCCTCATGTGATATCAGCCACAAGGGTTAAAAACTCTATGGACACCACTGAGAGCTAGGTACCTTCAGTATACACTATACAGTAAGAGTTGGTCATGTCTACGGGGTGTATTGTCTATTGTAAAAAAAAACCTATGGCCACAAAAGGGATGTGACGTCACTGCACATCATTTCACATGTTTGAGATTATTCAAACAACAGGGGAGCAACACACAAAGGACATCGTAACTTTGTTTTAAATTTTTTTTGTTACAGTATTGACGGTGTCAATCGTTGCTATTTATATTATAAAATAATGTATGAAAGAGACAGAAAAATTAAAGAAAGAGAGAGAAAGATAATAAAATTAATCATAACGGGAATGTTTTTAAAAAGAGACTCGAAGTTAAATTTAATTGATTATTTATTATTTGAAGGTTTTGATTAATGGCTTTACTAATTTATTATTAGATTAATAATGAAAAGTCTTATATTTCGTGTAGAAATTATATTAGAGTTCAATTAAATTATAATAGCAAGGATGTGTGACCGACTAGGAAGACAAAACTCGAATAAATGGAGCCGACCGGCTCGTGCCGTTGCAACTTAAACATAAATAATGTATCTACACATTACTACGAGTGTGTTAGTGCCTATACACTAACAAATGCACGGGGCAATACAATTATTCAGATCAAATTTTATACTAAAACGAAACATAGATACAGTAGAACTCCATTTATTCGGACTCTGGTCATCCGGATCGCCAAATATCCGGGTCGTCGTCGGGAAACAATAAATAAAGCAGACGTTGTAGTAACAAATAAATGCTCGTAAACGAGTTACTTCGTCAAAGCAATTAACTTTGCTGGACATGTTTAAATAAGTTTTGATTATGAGTACTCAGATGCCAGTACTCCTTCATGGGTGCGAATCTTGGCACCTTACCAAAGCTCAAAACACCAAACTTCTGAGTTTTGAGAGTAATTGCTTCAGAAGAATATTGGGTATAAGGAGGTTCGTTTTTATAACTTACATTGCAGTCTGAGAACGGACGCAGCAGCCTCCTATAGCGAGCGTCTTGAGGATGCGGCGGTGGACCTGGCTTGGAGACGTGCTGCGCATGCCTCAGGAGAACCTAAACCCAAGTTGCTCTCTTCTTTAAACCTGCGGGCTCACGCCGTCCTGGAAGGCCGTCAATGATGATCTTTCCACTTTATTCGGCGGAACTAAGGGGCGCTGAATTGACGTGGGAAGAGGTAAAAATGCTGGCTGGCGATAGCGTCTGTCTCCTGGAGGCAACCGGTGATTTCCTCATGCTCCACTTAGGAGCGGATGTGGAAAAGACGAAAAAGTCACGAGAATCCAAGTGTTTCTTTTTTTCTTAAAAAAGAAAAATTGTGTAAAGCGAGAATATTTATTTTTTGTTAAAATTAAAAAAAAAACTATCACAGTTACAATGGTTTTCCTCTAAATTCACAGTTGTACAAATTTGGCAGGCAAGCGAACAATAGTACAAACCCCTGTATTGTAAATTATTTTAAATCCGTGTTAATATTGTAATGATGACAATACGCTACTCGGGTTGCACTTTGGCCCATCCTGTGTGTGCATTAATAATGCACAATCGAACCCCACTTAAATTTTCACACTTCACGCTTCGCTATTGAGGCACCCTATGTTCACTTTATTTATTAAAACATAAATTACCTGTCTACAAACACTTGGAGACACTCAAAATATTGATTACTAACACTTTGTATCCCGGAGCCGTGTAAACACGTGATTATATAACCACGCGTTGTGACCCGGTCCCGTGTTTTCACGTGATTTACCGGCTGTTCAAAAAAGTGCATTTTATCGACATCTAGTGACTTTTATTAGTACTTTTTCGCTACTGGTAAACACGTGAAAACGCGGGACCGGGACACAACGCATGCTTATTGTAATCACGTGTTTACACGGCTCCGGGATAGAAAGCACAAACAAAGGAGTGAGACGCTGTAGGTATATGTGCGAACATTGCAATGTGGCTCTCCATAAAGGCCAATGTTGGCAATACTAACGCCATTTCCCCACGCCACATCACGCCATTTCCCCAGAGGGGTAGGCAGAGAGGATAGAACGCCACACCACTCTGTTCTGGCACACTTCCTTTGCTTCCTTCACATTCATACATCTTCTCATGCACGCACGTCGATTATTCCGACTTTTCACATGACCACTTTCAAGAATTTGTTGTACTTGATCACGCCATGTCTTTCTCGGCCTTCCTCGACTTCTACAACCAGACACATTCGCATCATAAATCTTTTTAGCCGTTCTTTCATCATTCATTCGCTCCACATGACCGAACCATCGCAAAAGATTTTTTTTTTTTTTTGGCAATACTATCATACAAAAAACAAAAATGACTGATTAACTCTTGTGTGGCTGTGACGTCACAAGATTTGATATATCTCTCTTATTTTTTTAAATGATGAATTCGTATTTTTCGTAATCGTCAAATGGACGTTTTCACACCCGATTTGAAAAGTAAAATTTGTATCAATATGCTATATGTAAATACAAAAAATATTTAACCTTGCTACGCGAAGCATGAATGTCCGCTAATTCAGCAACACATTATATTCTGATACCTTATACAAGACAGAGCACGAAGATAGAAGTCATAACTAGGAAGACTGAGACGCTGTTCTGCGGTGGGCGTCATCTAAAACAGATTTAGTCTTCAGTCGGTTAATGACAATGGTGGGGACGCACGCGCGTAACATGAGCGGCGTATTTGTGATTTTCAATTTATTTTGCTATAACAGGATTAAATTATATGTTTATTCCCATAAATTATGGAAAAGTAGTTATTAAACAGTAGTCTCCATGTTTTCCATTTTTTTCAAATGTCTGAACTTTAGAATATTCCGTCTTTTACTAGTGGTAACACGATGTTACATCACCGCGCGCAAAGGGATTATTTACCACAGTCTTTTAAGAGTTAAAGAGTTAAATGTATTTATACAAAACAGAGGTAAGGATAGATAATTCAAAGTTATATGAAAGTAAATTAAATAAAGTTATTTTTATCTTAAGGATCATTATCAAAAAAATAAAAAATTCTTCGGGTTAACTAATGAGTTGATATAATGCTTTAATTAATTTACTTACATATATCTTTGAATTATCTATCCTTACCTCTGTTTTGTATAAATACATTTAACTCTTTGATAAAGATACCAGTCTCGAAGATCGGCGGCCTCCGTGGTGTAGTGGTCAAGACGCTTGACTCACGCTCGGAAGGTTCCGGGTTCGATTCCCGGTGAGAACACAACAATCAAAATGAATTTTTCTCAAGCCTGGGTGTTCTGTGATGTAATTGGGCCTACTGGCCTGTAGTGGTGCAAAAATAAATCAAATGAAAGATGTCGCGAGAGCGATGAAACCGGTCACTGGATATTCCAAATTTGTGGATTAAAGTATCACTCGTGTTTTATTTATATAATAAATTACAATGAACTTCCATCAAGAATTTTCACTTACAAACTTAGATGTTTTGAATACTTACTTTGTTATATTTTTCCCGAAATTCAAAAATAAATACCTAAATTCCCCATTACCTATTAAACACTTAGCCTCACCCTTAACCATTGGTTTTTCCCTCGATTATGATTAATGTACGTGCTATAGTTCATAAGGTTATTTTTATTTTCTACTTAAGTACCTTGAATTATATAACTAGGTATATAAGGACATACAATCCATCTAATCTTCACATTCGTGACATAAACTTCCCTCCCATTGGACGTGTTAAACTTTAATTAAAAAAATATATTTATATTTTTTTAATATTGCTCAAGAAATAATGAATGAAATCTATGCCCTTCGGATGCAAATAAATACATATAAATCGACAAAACCCCAGTTATATAAAAGTGACACAATATCTTACAACGCAACGATAATGTATTATGTCACTTTGTGTGGACGAGTGGATAATCTACGGCTTAACACAGGAATTTCATAAGCACCGAAGGAGATGTTTATTATTGATAGGATTTCTGTAAAAAAAGGATATTTGTTCCTTTGTCAAAATCTTGTCAATAGGGATTACGGGCGGACTTAGTCCTCTTTACTACTGTGCATAGATGTAGGGTTGCGCAAAATGCGTTTTTGTTTTTTTTTTTGTTATTTATTTATTTACACCTTTTATCAAAAATATAATTTTACGTTCACTTTGCCCAGCTAACAAGGGTACATACCCCGTTCCAAGCTAGGCAATTACATTCTAATATATGATAATAGATAACAAATTAATAGGGAGCACAGACAAATAAAATATAAACTTATTCGTATACACATTTTGATACATATACATTCACACATACACATATATATACACACATATGAATACACGTACATACACCCATGCGCGTACACATACATACATTCATAAAACATAGACAATTTATTTATAATGCGAAACTTCATGTTTGCCATCTGTATTTATATATTTTAAAATCATTCTTTATTTTCATATTTTATTTTCGACATCCAGTAAGAATCTCTGATCCGTGGCATGCATCAACCTTTCTGGCTCCCTACGACCAATGTCACGAAAGAGCGAGGTCAACACCTTCCGCAACTTGACAACACTCCCGTCTTTCCACGATTCTGCCCACGTAATAGTGTTGTCTCGATGCCAGAACAGTGTTGACCCCTTCACTTAGTATCAGATCCCTATTAGAGTATCTTGTATTATGGTTGTGGTTGACGCTCGGGTAAATGTCTCTGTTTATGTGTGTAACCACTACCGTTCTCAATATATACTGTTGAATAATATTCAGTACTCTGAATTCTTCGAAGAGCAAGTCACTTGGATAACGAAATGTTCATTATTATTATGAAAAACTTATAAAGCGCAGGCAGAGAGTATAGAACACCATAAAACAGTCACTGTACTATTGTCTTGTTCTATTAATTCTTTAAAATGTTTAATTATTTAATTTGGTTTTAAAATTTATTTTTAACTCGTTTTAAACTTCTGCTGAATGCGTTATATAATTTTGATGTGTTTTTATTAATAAATTTCATAAATGGTACATGTTTTTAAAAATTCTATACAAGACTGCTTTTATACATGTAGTAAATGTTATAATAACTGTAACTCTCCAAAAAAAGAGACTAACTCTTGTACTTGAGTGACTTACACTGTTAAAGTTGTTTATTTATTGGTATTTATATAATTTTGAATACATGAGAAAAAAAACTTATGGGATAAATAAAGAAAAACAGAAAATAATAATACATTCATAATAATGAGGAACTTCAGCCCTACGGGAAATTGGATACAAAAAATGTTTTCTTACGCGGGGTAAAAATTAGAGCATTAAATTGTAAAACAAAGTTTCTTGAAGATGTACAGAAAAAATAATAAAAAATATTTTGACAAAAACGCACTACTTTAAATGACGTCACTGGTTCATGCGAATCGACCTATGATCTGAGAGCTATGGAAGATTTCCGGTCTGCTTATCGCTTCTAGACCAATGGGAAGAATTGAATGAGAATAAGCGGAAATGAACCTCTGACGTCACACGCGGAGTTATTTCAGAAATACAAAACTTTACAAAATCGTAGCACCGATAATACGATATGTAAAAATTAAAAAAAAAAAAATTGACTTAGTTTAACAGTCTATTAACAAATAAAAAATTTGAAAAAAACCACTGAACTTCCTCATTAAAATTTAATGCAGTTTTCACACTTGTTCAAAAAATTTCTTTAATTTTATTTATTGATAGGTATATTAGTTTTAATAGTTTTTAGTTCATTGGGAAGATTATTGTAATTTTTTACACCTTTGCAGACAAAGCCATTTTGACCATTACCTGTGTGGAATTTAGGGATTTTTATATTATTTTAGTATCTGAGTGACTTGTTGATCTCAATTTTTACTTTTTCTTCTTTATAAATTTGTTATTTTTTTTCTTTCAAAATATTTTTTCGTTTAATTGATTTATTTCATTAAAAAGTACACATCGATAAAAATGAAGATACATAAACAAGGAATACGTCTAATAAATACAAAAACCTGACCAAGCCACTTTTTGTGGCTTGTTGGTGAAGTTTACCTATATAAATATTAATCCTTCTTAAAAATAAACATCTTTTTTTAAATTTATTTTTTATTTATTTCTTAAGTTAGCTTATATTAAAACTAATATAAACTATTATGTACATTTACATCATCTATATATATTTACATTTCCTTACAGTAACTCATACATTTATTTTTAAATTCTTTCAGACACTTTTCATTCTTCATACATTCAGGCATCTCATCATACACTTTTAAACCCTTATACATCAAACAATTTTGCGACTCAGCTCTTTTCAATAATGGTAGTCTTATTTTATCCTTTTGTCTAGTAGCATATTTATGACAATTTTTGTTTAAGACAACTTTATCCTTAAAATATTTTGGTAATTTATCGTGAAAAAATTTATGTATAAATATCAACATATTAAATTTAAGTCTCCTTCTTACGGATAACCATTTTAGATAACCAAAAACAATTACAGTCAAGTAAGGAGCAGTAGTTGAAATCTTGGGTAAAAATAAATAAATGTTATAGAATATTTGTATATAACCACTTACCGACTTTTCCATGTCTACCAGTTTCATGACGTACCCGTCTCTTCGTCAGGACACCAATTAAACCAACATGCAAAACGTACGTCGGTACGTCCCGAAACTATAAGACATAGAAAAGCCGGCGAGTGGTTTTATATAAATATTTAACAAAATTTAATAAAACGTTTGACCACAAAGTAAGCCTTGAATGTTAATAATAAAGAAATAAATGTTATTAAAAAATAATCAAAGAAAATATGTTCATTTTATATGTTTTCACAAAGGCCATTTGTAAAGTGGCCACTTAAAACAGCCAATTACAGAACATAAGCCTTGTAAATGCCTAGACTTCCATATATCTTTCTCTAAAATGATGTCCATCCCTGTTGTAATTTGTTAATTTTTATGTTAATTAAACCCTAGGAGGTAAAATCCAGTCTTTTGTCTACAAACATTTGGAAAAACTCAAAATGTTGAAATAAATAAATATTTAAAAGTCATTTTTTTTAAAAAGTATTGGTGACAAACATTGGGAAAATCTCAAAATATTGAAAGAAATAAATATTTAAAAGTCATGTTTTTAGGAAAGTATTGGTTCCATTCAATATATGGACGGACCACGCGTGAAAAGAGTTAAAATAAATTAATGTTTTATTAGAACATTAAATAATAATTTAACTTCTTTTATTTATTATTCTGTGGCAGCCCTGGTGTCGGGTGTCCCAAATGTGTCATTTCAAGTCGCAATAATAGCGTAACGAGGCGTGTTCTAGGATTACTGCTGCTCAATACTTCAGGTGACATCCCTGTCAAGCTTTGCAACCCCAGTGGACTTGACGAACTTGCATTATTTTTACAATTACAAAATTGTAAATAATATGCTTGATCTCCCGAACTAATTAATCTACTTGCTTACCGTGTTCCCTCCAGTAGCTCAATCACAAATAACTATCGACGTGCTAAAAAGCGACGTGATAACAATTTCTCACCATGGTTGTTTATCGTATTCGCGATCACAATGGAACATCCGTGAACACCTAATACTAAATGTAAAATATTTACGTTTTGTGACATAGAATCCTGCTGCACAATCACATATTTGAATTTGCCGGTTTAAAAATGGAAAATATTCCAAAGATGCTATTTTTATTTATTTATTTATTATTTATCACGCTATTTATTGCATTTAGACGGCGGTTGGCAAGCCAAATGTCACATTAACACCTAATATTGAATATCAAAATATTTACGTTTTGCAACGTATAATCCTGCTGCGCAATCACATATTTGAATTTTGCCGGTTTAAAAATGGAAAATATTTGAAAGATGCTATTTTTATTTATTTATTTATTATTTATCACGCTATTTATTGCATTTAGACGGCGGTTGGCAAGCCAAATGTCACATAAACACCTAATATTGAATATCAAAATATTTACGTTTTGCGACGTACAATCCTGCTGCGCAATCACATATTTGAATTTTGCCGGTTTAAAAATGGAAAATATTCGAAAGATGCTATTTTTATTTATTTATTTATTATTTATCACGCTATTTATTGCATTTAGACGGCGGTTGGCAAGCCAAATGTCACATAAACACCTAATATTGAATATCAAAATATTTACGTTTTGCGACGTACAATCCTGCTGCGCAATCACATATTTGAATTTCACCGATGTAAATAAAGAAAATATTCCAAAACTGCTATTTTTATTTATTTATTTACTATTTATCACGCTATTTATTGCATTTAGCAAATAATTGCTGCATACTGGGCCCTGGTTGGAATGTTGCATTTCTTTCTGTGGGTAGGTACCACATTTTTGTCTCCGGCCCAACATGTTCAATATTCAAAATTATTCAAATGCATTTAACAAAAAAACAATTGTTAATAGAACCGAACCGTCAGTATTAATATGCTTGGATATTTTTTCTCTTCTCACCGCGATCTCAAAGCAGTTACTTCATTCACTGTGTCGTGAAATAAATATAATCAAGAAACCATCTCAAGTGCCCCTCCTTCCTGACCTGATCTGATCTGATCCTGACTGCCGCGAGACAAGTGCTCTAAACAATAAGGTACCAGAACTCTAGTGCAAAGAAGGAATTGCATTCATTGTATTAGGGTTCAGTGGCAAAGCATAAAGATAACACATTCCGCGAACCTGACAATTACGAGCGATCATCTGCCAACGGGCAAGTGGCGCGATCAATCTCCTTGTTTTATCCCCATTTCTTTTATTTCAATTTATATGAACATAGAATTAAGAACAGTTTAGAAACCGCATACGCACATCAAACAGAAGGCAACTAAACTACTCATAAATGAGTAGGTTTACGTTTTGAACCATGAGTTTCTTTTTAGACGTCGCTCAGTACGCAACTCCCGAATTAAATTCAACTATGCCGTGTTGTGTCCTTCTAAAGTGTAGAAATACAGCTAGGATCTTAAAGATACAGGATGGTATCACATTTCATGTGTAATTAGCAAACGAATGTTTAAGTAGCAAATGCATTACTTAAAAATTGTTTTTTTTTCTATCTGTCAGATTGTCGAAGAAACGTAATGGAAATTTCGTTAGTGTTGCAAGGGTAGTAAATTTTTTTACCATACTTTGCTCATCTAATAAGAGGAATAATGAAAATTGGATCTCGGATTAAACAACTCTGTGGTGGACATTTGACCGAAATTATCTTCAAAACATCAAATATTATTTAACATGACATAAAAATATCCGTTTTATGTAAAATAAAATTTGTTTTATATTTTAAGTTTAAAGTTCATTAATTTAATTACTCTTATTAAATGACCCTTTACTTATCTACTCTGGTGTGTCAATCAATATTTCCAAGTGCACAGTAAAATTTTAGAGAAATTAACAGATGGCTTTTTTTAATCTTACATTTGTGTTATGATTATTTTTTCCTATCGTGCAACATTACGCGGCGACATCACGAATACGCGCGGCGAAAGTGGGGCATAGTAAGGGGATTATTGGACACAGTTCGATGTATTAAAATATGATTCTACGCTCTTTCTGAACTATTCTTAATTCTAAGTATATGAATAACATTGTTATAATTACTTAACATTTGATTTTTAATATAGTTTAAACCGTCGCTTTATATTATTACAATTAAGTAATGTAATGTAATTATTGGGTAAATTTATGCCAGATAGTTTTACAAATAAACCATATTTTAAGTTTGTCAATCTGACAAATGGATTTTTTTTTTAAGTAATGTATTTGCTACTTACACATTAATTTACTAATTACACTTGAAATGTGATCCCATCCTGTTTCTTTAAGATCCTAGCCTGACCAAATTTTTGAAGACAAGGATTGGATTCAACTCCCTGGGGATCTGTTAACATTAACATATTACAACAGAGACGAAGAACATTTTAGATAAGGTAATATAGGAGTCTAAAGTCTACGCATCTACAGGGCTGTCATTGGCTGATTGAAGTGGCCACTATACATACTGTGTAACATTCACCATTCTGCCCATATTTGAACATCTATATTCCTTCAATTCTTTCATCTGTTGATGTTTGTGAAGTTAAAGAGCTGAAACCTTTATTTATGCGGGTGAGATTCATCTAATTGAATTTATTTTTTATCTTTATTACTTTAAAAATGTTTTTGAAAAAAGTAATAGTTGGCTCATGGCGGATATTATCTAAAGTGCACTGGGTTTGTTAATGTCCCTTAGAATTTCACGCCCCGTGACTAAGGCCAGATCAAAAGAAACAGGGGTTGATTTTGCTTGCAGTATCTCCATACAGACCGAGGGTAGTTTATAATAATGTGTATTGGTAGTTTTTTCACCCCATACTTCACGCTCTGTCTCCTCGCTACTGTGGAGAGGAATTAACTAAGATACGATCAAATTATATCAAAGCTCTCGAAAAATGACAAAAAAATGAGATTTCTAAATAATATTAAGAACTATTCAATGGAATTTATTGATTAAAAAAAATACGTGTATGCCATTTATTTTATTTATTTATTTTTATGGAAAAAATATTTGCGTTCTTATAATTTACCCAAATATTTCATTTTGAGGGCCATTTCAACGAGTTGTAAATAACTCACTACTAGAAAATGGGAATCAAGTTGGGGTAGAGTGGGATTCAAACCACGGACCTTTGATCCGTGGGTCCGAGACACTTGCCACAGGACCACAACCCAATTCATATTATATTATAACATTAAAAACTATTCAATGGAATTTATTGATTTAAAAAAACATAAGCCCATAGAATTGAAAATAGTCCAGTAGGAGCGTAGAATCATATTCGAATACATCGGACTGTGTCCAAAAATCCCCCTACTATGCCCCACTTTCACCGCGCGCATTTGTGATGTCGCCACGTGATTTTGCACGATGGGAAAAATGTAATCATAACACAAATGTAAGGTAAAAAAAGCAATCTGTTAATTTCTTTAAATTTTTATTGCGCATGCGGAAATATTGACTGACATAACAGAGTAGATAAGTAAAGAGTCATTTAATAAGAGTAAATAAATTGATGAACTTTGAACCTAAAATGTAAAACAAATTTTATTTTACATAAAACGGATATTTTTATATCATGTTAAATAATGTTTAATGTTTTAAAATCAATGTCGGTCAAATTTCCTCAACAGAGTTGTTTAATCCGAGGTCTAATTTTCATTGGTTCTCTCATTATGAGCAAAGTAGGGTAAAAAAATTACTGCCCCGGCAACACTAACGAAATGTCCATTTTGTTTTCTTCGACAATCTGACAGATGGAAAAATAATTTAATTTTTAAGTAATGCATTTGCTACATCAAATAACATTATCATTATCTCTTATATATATATAGTTGGATAATTTATGTAGCGCCATTTTTGTGAAAATCACCTCAAGGGCGCTGTACAATTAATAAATATCCCAGCACGTCTTGCAGCTACAGAGCGCATGGACGGTTGGGATTCTAGTTCCTCGTTTTCAATTAAGATCAATAAAAAATTATAACAGATAGGAGCTAGATTACAGGACGTCTTGCAGCTACAGAGCGCATAGACAGTTAGGTTACTCTTCTAGGTTAATATATATATAAATAATCGGCGCGTACATAGAATATGTATGATGTAGAATGGTGCGTCCGTATGCCAAGACAGAGTTACATGGCGTTTCATCCTATCCGCCTACCCTACGGAGAAACAATTTTTTATGATTTATTTTTGCAGAAAGAAATAGCAGATGTTGAACCTATGAGCCTTCCACTTACTTTTAAAAACGCGTGTAAAAATATTTGGATAAATCATGTGGAATGTCGTTTTTTTTGGACGAAGATTTTTGCGTGTTTAAAACATTATTTATGGCTGTGTTTTACGTCAGTCAGAAAATAACCCACAATTTATCATCCGTAAAAAGGACATGTTTTTTTTCACCCACAAAAAGCATGCATTTTATAAAAGGTGTTAGGAGTGAAAAATGTTAATTTATTTAGATAGCAACAATATTTTGAGTTTGTCCAAATTTTTGTAGACAAGGACTGGATTCTACTCCCTGGGGAGCTGTTTATATTACAACAGAGATGAAGAACATTTAAGAGAAGGTAATATAAAAGTCTAGGCATCTACAGGGCTTATGACCTGTCATTGGCTGGTTTAAGTGGCCACTTTACACACCGCGTAACATTCACCATTCTACCTATATTTGAACATCTATATTCCTTCAATTCTTTCATCTGTTGATGTTTGTGAAGTTAAAGAGAAGAAACCTTTATTTATGCGGGTGAGATTCATCTAATTGAATTATTTTGCCTACATACTGGGCAACATATTTCACCTACATACTAGACTTCCATATTACCCTTTACCTTCCATATTTTCTTTCGTCTGTTGATGTTTGTGAAGTTAAAGAGAAGAAACCTTTATTTATGCGGGTGAGATTCATCTAATTGAATTATTTTACCTACATACTGGGCAACATATTTCACCTACATACTAGACTTCCATATTACCCTTTCTTAAATGTTCTTCATCTCTGTTGTAATATGTTAATACAAACAGCTCCCCAGGGAGTTGAATTCAGTCCTTGTCTACAAAAATTTGGACAAACTCAAAATATTGTTGATAAATTATCTGGTCCATGAAGAAGTATAGAAATTGAAAAAAATAACATTTTCAGGCGTTGCCTAGTATGTAGGTAAAATAATTTTATTTACATTGGTTTATTGAGCGCCGTTTTTGTAAAAATCAAACAAAAAATAAATAATCATTCCAACACGCCTTGCAGCTACAGAGCTGATATACGGTTGGGATCCTAGTAAATAATTTTCAATTACGTTGATTTTTATTTATTTATTTAACACTTTATATACATATACAATATGTATACATATACTACTACTACTCATTCTGTTCATATGTAGACCTGCATAGATACATTCCGTTCTAAGGCAGTGAATTATGTATTTTATAATAATATTAAAAAGTAATTACAGTTTTATCATAATGTGTGCCTTTTCAGTCTTAAAAGTAAACAATAAATATCCAGTGAAAACATAAATAATACCAAAATCTCTATATCCTAAGTCCCAAGTCATTACTGGTAAAACAAGAAACCAGCTTACGTCCTTCTACATCGGATAAAAATTTCTCTGTCTCCCTCCTCTGGGAAGTATGTTTTCAAGAGATGGAAGAGTAGAAAAAGATGTTGGAAGGAGAGTGAATGCGGGCAACAAAATAAACGGAGAACTAAGCACAGTAATTGCTAATAAGAATATGTCAATCGAAGCTTAACTGGCAGTGCACCACGAGTTTTAGTTCCAACACTTATGTATGGAAGTGAAACATGGAACTGGCAGAGGAAGGATGAAAACCGAGTAAACGCGGTCGAAATGCGATCTCTTAGATGAATGTGTGGGAAATCAATGTATGACAGGGTTACGAATGATGAAGTCAGGCGAGAGTGTAAATCTGAGTCAAGTATAATTGATAAGATTAAAAAAAGGGTCTCTGAGATGGTTTGGTCACGTAGAACGAATGGACGACGAAAAAATGGTAAAACAAGTATATACGGTAAAAATCAACGGTAACCTAAGACGAGGACGACCAAGGAAGACGTGGCATGATCAGATAAACCAAAATCTTAAGTCTGGTCATGTCAAAAGCAGACATAACCGAAGGGCATGTATGACAAGATGTATTAATGTGGAAGAAGCTAGGAATGTATGCAAGAATAGACGTGTGTGGCGGTCCATTCTCTCTGCCTACCCCTACGGGGAAATGGCGTGATGGTAGTGTTAGTAGTAGTTGTAATATTTCCCCCCCCACTAAGCAAAAGTTTGAAACAAACGTTTAGCAATTAGCAGTGGTAAATTAGTTCCCGTTGAGTGTCTGGTGGCCGAACAGACTGAAACATGATATGAACCCAGCGTAGCCCTTTTGTTGAAGATTTATTAAGGGCCTCTATTTTAATTGCTAGGTATCTTAAAGGATATTTTGCTCCAATGAGTGGTATAACTGTTTACTGTCTTCTGTATGCGGATGATGCCGTGCTTCTTGCTAGCAGCAAAGAAGACCTTCAATTCTTGGTAACAAAAGTCCACGATGTATGCAAGAAAAGCGATTTGCTTATGAATGTTGATAAATCGAAAGTGATGGTTTTTGAAAGGGATGAAAATATAACTAAATGTGAGATCAGCGTGAACGGAGATATTCTGAATCAGGTAGAAGAATTTGTGTACCTGGAAAGTATGTTTACCAGGGACGGAAAGGCCGAGAAAGATATTGAAAGGAGGGTGAGTGCCGGGAACAGGGTGAACGGTGCACTAAAATCTACTTTGGCAAACAAATGTTTATCGCAGGAGGCTAAACTAGCAGTTCACAACGGAGTTCTAGTTCCAACTCTAATGTATGGGAGCGAAGTATGGAATTGGAAAAATAATGATGAAAGTAGGTTGAATGCTGTCGAAATGCGATCCCTCGGGCGAATGTGTGGTAAAACGATTTATGATAGGTGCACAAATGTCGAGATCCGTGAAGTGTATAAGGCTGAGACATGTATTATTGACAGAATCAAGAAAGGGGTGCTGCGTTGGTTTGGACATGTAGAGCGAATGGACAGCGAAAGAACGGCTAAAAGGATCTACGATGCAAATGTTGATGGACGCAGAAAACGAGGAAGACCGAGAAAGACATGGCACGATCAAGTCCATCAAATACTTGAAGATGGACATGTCAAAAGTAGGAATAATCGGCGTGCGCGCATGAGAAGATGGATGAATGTATCTTTGAGAGCTTTAGTTGCATCTATGGGATTATTTCTCCGCACGGATTTGATCTGTCGGAGATGGAAGAAACCAGCACTTACCGTTTTATTGACCTGAGAATGAAGAGAAAGATCTGAATCTAAATGAACACATCAGATTAACAGTGGATTTTTTTAATTGGCTCTAATATTGTTAAAATTTTTCTACTTATTTTGTTTATGTTATAGCTGTAAAAATCCCAAATAAAATATAATAAATAAATAAATACATTATAATACTTGAGTTTGTCCAAATGTTCATAGACAAAAGACTGGATTTCACCCCCTCGAGAGTCATTAAGATTAACCAATTACAACAGGGATGGAGAATATCTTAAATAAGGGAATATGGAAGTCAAAGCATTTACAGGGCTTATGACCTATCATTGGCTGGTTTAAGTGGGCACTTTACAGACAGGAGGCAAGAAAACTAGAGCGATGACAGCGTATTAAAAGGGTTCTCTCGTTACTAGAACGAAGAGATAGTCCGTGTTGTGAAAGAGGTTGGATGAGCTCTTTCAGATAAACAGGCGATGTGTGATAATTTAAAATATTGTGAAGAAGTGATAAAATGTGAACGTTTCTTCTATGCCTGATACTGAGCCAGTGTAGTTGCGTGCGATACTCGGTTATGTGGTCAAATTTGCGAAGATCAAGATATAACGAATACAAATATTCTGCAATCGTTCTAACTTATCAAGTAATTCAGAGTTAGCATCTGGGTAACACACATCCGCGTGGTCAAGGAGTGGAAGAAGTAAGCTCTGGACTAATGTTTGCTTAAATGAATTAAGCATTAAGCATTCATTGTTGAAATAAACAAACAAAATAAAGACGACGGTTTTTTTTTCTGAAGGATCTCTTTTGCACCTAAAATGTTGGAAAATAAATCATCTTTGAACGCAAGTGAACCCTTTACGTATTTGGAAATCACATCATTAAAAAACGCAGTTAATTAGTGTAAATACGATACGGTCGTCCTTTAAGTGGCAATAAAAATACTTATGTCGGGCAGGATAGTAAAAACAGGGGTTCAAATAATATTGGGGTGAAATCTGTGTTCAGATAAAAAACGTGTCAAATTGTTTGAAAAAGTAAGATATTGACGAAGTGAAATAGATGAACACATTACAACGGAGATGTAGAATATTTTAGAGAATGAAATATGCAAGGCTAGGTATTTACAGGACTTGTGACCTAGCATATAATTGTTATAATTTACTTTGATTCCAAAATAGAAAATATTAATTTGGATGTAGTCAAGTATATTAAGGACCTCGGAGTTATCATGGACTGCAAACTTACCTTGAATGAACATATTGATACTATGATTAACAAGTCAATGAAACTATTAGGTTTTGGTAGCAGGACATCTAGTAGCAGTAACCGTGAAAATATTAGCAAAGTCACTACTTTGCTAATATTTTCACGGTTAAAACACTTTATTTCTCATTTGTTTGTCTGATAGGTGCCCTAATGTCGAAATTAGAGCAGAATGCAAGGCTGAGTTAAGCATTATCGACAAAATTAAGAAAGGTCTTTTGCGATGGTTCGGTCATGTGGAGCGAATGAATGATGAAAGAACGGCTAAAAAGATTTATGATGCGAATGTGTCTGGTTGTAGAAGTCGAGGAAGGCCGAGAAAGACATGGCATGATCAAGTACAACAAATTCTTGAAATAGGTCATGTGAAAAGTCGGAATAATCGACGTGCGTGCATGAGAAGATGTATGAATGTGAAGGAAGCAAAGGAAGTGTGCCAGGACAGAGTGGTGTGGCGTTCTATCCTCTCTGCCTACCCCTCTGGGGAAATGGCGTGATGGTTAGTTAGTTAGTTAGTTAGTTAGATCTGGTCTCCCTTCTATGTAGGCCGGATAAATCATATCGAATCAGCGCAACATCGTTTGCTAAGAAAAGCAGCATGGATGATTGGCCTCGAGAGGGGAGACTGCGCTTACGGAGAAATGGAGTCAATGTTAAAAATCTCAAGTCTACAAAAACGCAGAAATAACATTGGCTCCATATTTATGTTTAATTTGCCGAATGGCTTAATTGATGTACCATCGTTACTGGAACGGGTGGCATTCAATGTTCCGATCCGCCGGTTGCGAAATAATAATGTGCTGTTCCTTGATCAACACAGCGCAAACTATGGCTTGCATGCACCAATGTCAATGTCTGTGGAGCTGTTAGTGGTAAACATGAACAGAAAATATAAAAGGAAAAATAATGGAAACCACTAAATCTTATTTTTCCTTTACAAAAAAAAACGTTAGATAAATTATATAAATTTAAAAAGTAATGTAAACATTTTTAAGAACTAAAAGCATACGTAGTTTTTACACAAAATTAATTTATAAAAAATTTAATATATGACTGTTAACATAAAATAATAATCAATTTTAAAAGCCTTGATACATATGAGCCATTTAAGTATTTTTTTCTTAAAAGTTTTGTCAACATTTTCTTTTAAGATCTGCTTAGGAATCTTATTGAAAATTTTAGGAATTGTATAATGAAGTGTTCTTTGGCCATGCTTGTTTACAAACCTCGGTACTAACAACCCTCCACGTTAAGCTAGCCTTATATTATGTGTATGTTTATACCTTTTCTGGTAGTTACTATCAAATCAATATCTAGTAACAAATTTGAGCCAGAGAATAGCATATTACATAAATAAATAATTCAATTACATGAATCCCACCCGCATAAATAAAGGTTTCAGCTCTATATATAAAGTTGATGCATGCCACGGATTGGAGAACCTTACTGGATGTCAAAAATAAAATATAAAAAATAAGGAATAATTAAAAAAATATATATTTATAGATGACAACCATGAAGTTTCGCATAAATAAATTGTCTATGTTTTTATAAATGTATGTATGTGTATGAGCATGGGTGTATGTACGTGTGTGTGTATGTACATGTGTATATATATATATATGTGTATGTCTGTATGTATATGAATCAAAATGTGTATCCGAATAAGTTTATATTTTGTTTGTCTGTGCTCTATATTAATTTGTTAATAATTATAATATATTAAAATGTAATTGCCTAGCTTGGAACGGGGTATGTACCCTTGTTAGCTGGGCAAAGTGAACATGGAATTGAATTTTGATAAAGAGTGTGAATAAATAAATATATGTTTAAATATAATCAGAATGATGAATGTTACACAGTGTGTAAAGTGGCCACTTAAACCAGTCAATGAAAATCGTGGAGTTGAATCCAGTCCTTGTCTACAAAAATTTGTACAAACTCAAAATATTGTTGATGAATCAACCTGGTCCATGAAGAAGTACAGAAATTGAAAAAAAAATATGTTCAGGCGTTGCCTAGTATGTAGGTGAAATAATTCAATTAGAGAATCTCACCCGCATAAATAAAGGTTTCAGCTCTTTAACTTCACAAACATCAACATATGAAAGAATTGAAGGAATGTAGATGTTCAAATATGGGCAGAATGGTGAATGTTACACAGTGTGTAAAGTGGCCACTTAAACCAGCCATTGACAGATCATAAGCCCTGTAGATGCCTGGACTTCCATATTACCTTCTCTTAAATGTTCTTCATCTCTGTTGTAATATGTTAATATAAACAGCTTCCCAGGGAGTTGAATCCAGTCCTTGTCTACGAAAAAATATAATTTTCAGGCCCTGTCTGGTATGTAGATAAAGAGTACTTCAGTTCCTGTGGCCCCCGAATCATCGAGCCACGCTCGAGTCTACTTCGCACCGAGGAGTTGTAAAGAGTTCACAGCTAGTGGTGTTTAGAGCACTGCATTGACACTCAAATTGCAGCGTATCTAGAATATTGTTGTTGCACGGAAGACAAGGTGGTCAGAACACTGAAATTATGCAGTTTAGAACCACCATTAAAACCATTATTTAACGTCTACTCAGAAATCGAACCCAACAACAACAACAGCAAACCATCACGCCGTTTCCCCGTAGGGGTAGGCAGAGAGGATAGAACGCCATAACACTCTATCTTTTTTTTCTTTTTTTTATTTTATTTATTGGGGATATCAACAGTATATTTTTTATCAATATTCCTACAGAGATGAGGTAGAATTTTTTCAAATTCAGGATTATCGATATTCGAGCGTTTACAGGGCTTATGACCTGTCATTGGCTGGGTTGAGTGGCCACTTTACGTTTTTAACAACATTACTTACAATACTTAACTTCAATATCAATACATAGATGGTGCTCCAACACGCTAGTGAATGCTTTCTCATTTAACAAGATATATACAAGAATCAAAATGATACCAATGTCGATATTCGCTAATAAGCGGAATGGGGAATGTTGTTAAAAACGTAAAGTGGCCACTCAACCCAGCCAATGACAGGTCATAAGCCCTGTAAACGCTCGAATATCGATAATCCTGAATTTGAAAAAATTCTACCTCATCTCTGTAGGAATATTGATAAAAAATATATATACCTACTCCCCCTCGGGAGAAATCCAGATTTGTGTATGTACAAAAAATACACATACCAAAAAAATATCAACAGTAATTACATGTAATACAAATATAACAAATAACATATACAGAGAATAAAACCAATGACAGATATCCACAGAAATACATTAAATACACGTACAATACATACTAGTGTGTTTGTGTGAGTGTAAGTGAGTGAGAAGGTGGGTGTGTGGGTGTTATATTGGAAAGAGGGTGTCAGGTATCGAAAATATAAATATATATAAAATATTAAGAAATAGAGATAAAATTTAATAAAATAAAATAAAACTTTATTATTGAAACTAAGTATAAGACAAAAAAGAATGTTTTAAGACGCGCATTTTAAATGTTATTTTTTTACAATCAAATGGATCAATAAGGGAAAAATCTTGGCATACAGACCTCACTTCCTCTACATTCATACATCTTCTTATGCACGCACGCCGATTATTCCTACTTTTGACATGTCCATCTTCAAGTATTTGATGGACTTGATCGTGCCATGTCTTTCTCGGTCTTCCTCGTTTTCTGCATCCATCAACATTTGCATCGTAGATCCTTTTAGTCGTTCTCTCGCTGTCCATTCGCTCTACATGTCCAAACCAACGCAGCACCCCTTTCTTAATTCTGTCAATAATGCATGTCTCAGCCTTACACACTTCACGGATCTCGACATCTGTGCACCTATCATACATCGTTTTACCGCACATTCGCCTGAGGGATCGCATTTCGACAGCATTCAACCTACTTTCATCGTTATTTTTCCAATTCCATACTTCGCTCCCATACATTAGAGTTGGAACTAGAACTCCGTTGTGAACTGCTAGTTTAGCCTCCTGCGATAAACAGAAATCAGAAATCGAACCCAGGACCTCGAAAATGGTAGGCGAACGCGCCAACTGCTACACAACGAAATGAATTCATCTTCACTCGCCTTCCTTTTTCAGGATTTTCATCTGAGTGAAAAACGCCACTGAACCTTTTTCACTTTCAGAACTGTATTCTTTACCCGCCGGGACGGAGTAAATAAATATATTGCTATGTCGCTGGGCGGTCGCCTATCGTATGTATGTAGGTGGGAATTTTTTCATAATGCTCGGCTGCGGCACGCTTGACTAGTATTTGCAAGGTCATCGGGTCGATTCCCAGTCGAGCATAAAACATAAAATATCCGCAAATCATTTGACAAACAAACAAACCATCACACCGTTTACACGTAGCGATAGGCAGAATCAGATAGACCTCGCTTCCTCTACATTTATACGTATGTTTAACTTTGTAAATTTATTGATATAATATTAAATTGTTAGAATTCCACTCGTCCATGCGCTTTGTAGCTGCAAGACGATAATCCAACTTCATTATGTAAATGTTATCAAATACCCCAATTTTGGAAGTGGGTAAGGAATTCCAACCCTCAATGCGCTAAGTAGCTGTAAAGCTTGTTATAACCTAGTATTTTATTTAAAACTTTTAAAAAAATATTTTGGTGTCATTCAAACATTAAACTTCATTGTAAAACTAAAACATAATGTAAATGGGGGCTAGATTTCTTACCGTTTATGTGCTCTGTAAAAAGTTTTAAAAGTTGTTAAATGAAAAAAAAAAACTCCGTTGATATCTGTTGCAAGCAACATATGGGGTGGAACTTTGACTATTGGGGTAAGTTGATAACATAATTTGCCTCCACTTGACTGCCGAGTAATGAAATTAATTGGCCCTCTCGGGAATCGAACCCCAGCTCGTTCAGTTCATTACGCAGCGGGCTACGCACTACCCACTGTGCCACTATTATAAATTATACAGGTGAATGATTTATTCGCAAAGGGGGATTTGATTCGTTATCTGTACAAGAAATGGAGGCCATTTGAAAACAACAATGAGGGTTATAAAAAAACGCACTAATAATCTAACGAATTTTTCATGGCATTGGGAGTTAATTTAAATTGTGCCCGTTTTATTCCAAATTTAAAAATAAGCACTTAAAGTTTAAAAAAAATTATACGTCATTCAAAAAAAAATTCTGCTCTGTAGAGCAAAAAGTTGTTGTTAAAAGCAAACACAATATCTTGTAATATATTGTGTTTGCTTTTAACAACAAAAAACCATCACGCCGTTTCCTCGTAAGGAAAAGCAGAGATGATAGAACGCCACATCACTCTATCTCGCATACATATATCGCTTACTCTACATTCATACATCTTCTCATGCACGCGCGCCGATTATTCCGACTTTTGACATGTCCCGTCTTTCTCGGTCTTTCTCTATTTCTGCATCCGTCAACATTCGCATTGTAAATATTCTCAGCCGTTCTTTCGCTGTCCATTCGCTCGACATGTCCAAACCAGCGCAGAGCTCCTTTCTTAATTTTGTCGATAATGCTTGTCTCAGCCTTACATACTTTATTTATTTATTTATATACGGCATTGCTGCCATTTTCATATATGTGGTTTAAAAAATGCTGAATAATAAAAATATAAAAAATAGAGTATGATATATTAATATACTCGTACTATACGTATTATAAATTATTTGAAATACAAACATATTTTCAAGTAATTATAAAATAACAAAATACTTTAATCAATCAAATTATAACTATTCTGACCTGATCTCCTGAAGTTGATTTACTATTTTTGATAAGAATATGTTGGTCACATTATTTTTAAAGTTAATCAGAGATAAACTAAATATATCAAAATATGATGCATCTCACGGATCTCAACTTTTGTGCATCTATCGTACATAGTTTTACCACACATTCGCCTGAGAGATCGCATTTCGACAGCATTCAGCATACTTTCGTCCCCGTTTTTCCAAATCCATACTTCGCTCCCATACATCGGGGTCGGGACCAGGACTCCGTTGTGAACTGCTAATTTTGCCTTTTGCGACAAACATTTATTTTCGCTTTGCTCGCTTTCACGTTACATATATTATTTTAATTTAAAATGGAACCTCAGGCAGACGACAGTCAGCTTTTGCTGTGAGGGAATAAAGCTGTTCGCGATATTTGCGCAGCGCACGGTGAAGATGCTATAAATTATTGACTAATTTGTTGGGGTTACGGTCATAGATGGCGCTTTTATAATTTTTTATTTTAAATTTACATTTTTAATAATAATAACAATAATAACATTGCTAATATATTTCATTTATAAATTGTTTATCACATATGTCTTGACCATTATTTTAAATTTTGATGTTTTTTTCTTCATAAATATTTTTTTCCATTTCGTAATACTTTTTAATTGCTTTAAATAAAATTGAATTTTGTGACTTTGCCTTTTTCCTAAATGGAAGTCTAATTTTGTTCTTTTCTCTAGTATTGTGATCGTGTTCATGCTGGTTCCGATCAATTTTTTTCCAAAATTCTGTTTTTTTATTAGAGTTAATAATTTTATGAACAAATATCATTGTATTGTAAAATATTTTTTGTTTATATGTTAATAATTTCATTTCATTTACCATCGACTTTACCCTCGTGTATATGTTTTTTTTCAAAATGATTCTAAAGGCTTTATTTTGTAATACAGTTAGTTTATCTACATATGTTTTCTTTGTTTGATAAAAATAAAATGCTACTACAGTAGTTAACGTGTGGTTCAATAATTGCTTTGTAAATAGTTTTGCAAGAGTCCTTATCAATAAATCTTCTGATCCTTCCCAAAATTGATATTTTTTTGCAATCTTATTTATTACCATCTTAGCGTTTTGGTGAAATGTAAGTTTTGAATCCAACATTACACCTAAATATTTAATTTAAGTGACTTCATTAAGTTTTTCATTTTCTATTACAATTGATGGTGTAATTTCTATTCTTTTGTTTCCTATATTCATATATTTAGTTTTGTTAACATTTAATTTTAATTTATTAATTTTTAGCCACAGTGATACATTATTGAGATCATGATTTAGTCTGTCCATAATTGTTTTATGATTTTCTCCCGATATATATATATTAAGGCATCGTCTGCAAAGAGTCTTATTTTTGAATATTTTAATGTTTCGACAATATCATTTATGTATATAATAAACAAAACCGGTCCGAGAACCGATCCTTGTGGTACTCCCAATAAAATTTTGATGGGCTCGGAAATTTAATTGGGAAAATATTGAATTTCACTTGTCCGTGCACTTTGTAGCTGCAAGACGATTAGTAATCTAGCTTCAATGGGTAAATGTTATCAACTATCAAATATCTAAATTTAGTAAATGAGGTCTAGAATTCCAACCGTCCATGCGCTCAGTAGCGGCAAGACTTGTTATCTAACTTCTATTTTTATAAATTTGTTTCTTTTTATTGATTGATTTGGTGTTTATTTTGTAGAACTCCATATTTAAATTTATAATATCATAAATCAAACACTGAGCACTATTTTATTTTTACAAATATAAAAATACGAAAATAAAAACTTCGTGACAATTATTTCGCCTTGTTAGGGCATTTTCAAACGAATGTGAAGATTATATGGTTTGATTGTCCTTATATAGTTATATAATTGTTTTTTTTTCAAATATCACTAAAGCTCTAAACTTTTATTGTCAAATAAAAAATGTAAATAAGGGCTAGATTTCTTATTGTCTATGCGCTCTGTAGCTGCAAGACGTGCTGTAATCTAGCTCCTGTATATCATAATTGGAGACGAGGAACAAGAATCCCAACCGCCAATGCGCTCTGTAGCTGTAAGACGTGGTGGGATATTTATTTATTGTACAGCGCCCTTGTAGTAGCGCTGGCGGCCGCAATCCTGAGTCAGGCAACCGGGTTGTAAGGCCGGTATCTCTCCGTCGGTGGGAACGGCGGGGTGTGTTCCGGGGAAGTATCCAAGGGTCCAAATTATCCGGGGTCCAAAATCCAATCCAAAGAGTATCCGAGTTCCAAGTCCAGGGGGGGTAGCGGTGTTCGAATCCAGGTGGCGATGAGGTCCGGTTTGAAGCGAGGTAGGGAGGTGAAGTGGAGAGTAGAAAGCCTTAGTAGTGTGGTGAGATGACTGACTTTATTTTTCCCCGGCGGGGCTATATATACAACATTTTGCCGTGCGGCGGTGGGCTAGGCCAATAGCGGGCGGTGCTAGGTTGACCAATCACGCGGCGAGAGAGATAGCGAGCACATTTGCCGGCTCTATCGGTCTCTCTCGCGCCACGTATAAGGTCCCCACCCTCCCGCTACCGGCCGCAGTTCCCCGCCGACCGCGCGGCGATCAACACTTATACAGAACAACATAAAAACACATTATGGGCATACAAATATTTTCATGAATTCTAATCTATATGTGGGCTTCAGTATGGCGATCACCACCCCCGAAAGTGACAAATACTAGTCTTTATTGAGGAGGTGGTAGATCGCTTACACATACTGAAGCCTCCTATGCTACATTAAAACCCCAGGAAGGGCCGCCAAGTTGGTGCATGTACTTTTACGTCGGCAACACTCCCCCCTGCCGAGGAGGCATCTCTGCGCCGACGTCGTCCTTGATTTGCAACACGGCGAGCTTGACGGCGGGTCGTGTGTAGGTTCCGGTGGCTGTCTGGACCCGGGCGCTCCTGACTTGTCCATCCTTCCCTGGTGTGACTGCTATGACGCGTCCCCGCGGCCATTCATTCCGCGGGAGGGCGGCGTCCGTTATTATGACCAGGTCATCGACCATGATCGGTGTGGCGGCCTGTTGCCACTTCCGTCGCTGTGCCAACGTCGGGAGATATTCCCTCATCCATCTTTTCCAAAATGCGTCGGCTAGTTTCTGCGCCACCCGCCATTGTTTTCTGAGGCACAGTTCGGGCGGCGCGTCTCTGTAATCGGCCAGATGCGGCTGGGCCCCGCTCGACCCGATGAGAAAGTGCATCGGAGTCAGCGGAGCGTCGTCTCGGCTATCAAGCGAGACGTGGGTTAGGGGCCGAGTGTTTACTGTGTACTCGGCCTCCGCTATCGCTGTCATTAGCGTTTCCTCTCGGGGGGCTTGTTCCTTTAGAATCACCATAAGCGCCCCCTTTATCGACCGGACGAGCCGTTCCCAGGCTCCCCCCATGTGTGGCGCCGATGGCGGGTTGAACACCCATTTGATCCCTCTCCTTGTCGCCTCGTTCTGTAGTTCGGGATCGTGGGCTAGTTCCTTCATGGCGGCCGCCATCTCTTTGTCTGCGCCTCTGAAGTTCGTCCCGTTGTCCGAGTAGAGCGTTGTCGGATGTCCTCTGCGGGCCGCCATCCTTCTGAGGGCCTGCACCGTCGAGTCAGTACTCAACGACGGTGTAATTTCAATATGCACGGCCCTCGTAACCATGCACGTAAACAGGGCCCCGTATCGTTTCTCCCGGCGTCTTCCGATAGTTACGTATACGGGCCCGAACATGTCCACCCCACAGTGGGTAAAAGGCCTTACGTGATGATCGAGTCGGCCGGCAGGCAGCTGTCCCATGAGCGGAGGCTGCGGGCGGGCCTTCTGTATTCGACAGTAGCGGCACTCGTATATAATTTTCCTTATATTTGTCCGTAATCGTGTTATAAAGAACTGTTGTCTGAGTTCGCTGAGTGTCCGCTCTGTACTTGCGTGTTGCCGCGACTCGTGATAATGCCTTATCAATAGACGCGTATAGGCGTGCGCTCCGTCCAGTATGACGGGCGCCTTTAGTTGCTCGCTCACCGCGGGGGCTTCCATAATTCGCGTCCCCATTCTGAGGACGCTATCTTTATCGAGGTAGGGAGTGAGGCCCAGCAGGCGGCTGTTCCGCGGGAGGCACTCCCCCCGTCTAATTGCGGCTATCTCGGCGTGGTAACTGTCTGTCTGGCTTATGAGTATCCACGCCCTCTCTGATGCCTTGAGTTCCGGGGCGATGAGTGTCGCGCTTCCTGTATTCTTTTTCCTGCAGCGGTTTATGAAGCGCAACACCCACGCTGTAGTCCTGATCAGTCTCCGCCAGGAGGAAAATCTTCTTTCGTCCGGGAGGGCTGTCATCACGATGGCACTGTTCGCACACTTTATTTCACTGCTTGTATCCGGGGTCGCCGTTATTACCTTGAGCGGCGGCCATTGACTTTTATTTTTCTTTATGAAACTCGGCCCACTGAACCACATGCCGGCCGGGGAGATGTCTGGTATCTCGCCGTCCCGCGTCCCGAGATCAGCGGGGTTCTTCTTTCCTGGTACCCACCGCCACTCTTGAGCGTTCGTTAGCTCATCTATTTCCCCTAGGCGGTGGGCTACAAATGGCGTGAAGATGCGCGAATCACTCTGGACCCAGCACAGCACCGTAGTAGAATCTGTCCAGTAGTAGGTATCGCGTATATTACTTCCGCATTCTTTCTTGATTGTGGCCGCCAGTCGTGCGGCCATGAGCGCGGCTTGTAATTCCAGGCGTGGAATTGATAGCGCTCGTAGCGGGCTAACTCGGCACTTGCTAGCCATGAACGTCGCATTCCTTCCGGCGGCGTTCTCCTCCACGATGTAGGCTACGGCGCAGCTCGCTTGCTCCGAGGCATCGGAAAATACGTGCAGCTCTACTGGCTGGCCATTGGCGCTCGATACGCGCCGCGGTATAGCGCACTCGGTATTGCGTAATATGTCCACCCAAGTGCGCCATTTCTCTGCGTGTTCTTCATTCACTTGTTCGTCCCACTCTATGTGGGAGCGCCACACATCTTGTAGCAGTATTCGCGGGCGTATTGTCAAACACCCTACGAAACCGAGTGGATCGAAAATGCTCATAACTTCACTTAGCATCTGCCGTTTTGTAGGCCTCTCTGTTGGAACCTCCCGTGACACTTTAAATTTAAATTGAAACTCGTCTGTCACCGGGTCCCATTTGATGCCGAGGACCCTCTCTGTCACGGAGGTTCCGCTAATTATTTCGCGTGCGCTTTTCCCTCTCAGACTTGAAGGAATCGCTTCCATTACGGAGGGATCATTACTCGCCCAATTCGCGAGGATGAATCCGCCCCGCCGTAGTAGTTCGCTGACATCGTGGCGCAGTTGTATCGCCTCTGTTGCACTGTCTACGGCATCCATATAGTCGTCCATGTAGAATTTATTTCGCACAGCATCCCA